>NC_071980.1:5136429-5436429 GCF_026283585.1 Hylaeus volcanicus | reverse complement strand
CTCGACAAACGGACAAATAAATTCGAAATGTCGAGATTATCACTTTTTGGGATTCGCGGCGCGCGCCATTTGCGCGGAAAGTACGCTTCATTCGATTCGAGAAGGCATTCCATTCTGAATAGATGTTCGCATTGAGTAGATGCATCGCTCCCGCTGAAGTGGATTAGAATCCAGGGATCAATAAACCCTCTAATGGCGAGGAAAATGGTATTAGGGATTTTCCTTTAATCCGCAACCTAACCTCATCGTCTATAGAATGCGAGACCAAAGGCGCCGTCGTTTCCTGATATAATTCCTCGAATACTTTGCTTAATTGTTTCGTTCGCTACAACTGCTCGGAACGATAATAATCATTGAATTTGAATCGGAGTAAGGATTCTGGAGCGGTGAATTTTTATTAGTGTAGCAGCAGTGTAATAAGCAGAGTAATATAGTAATACAAGAGCAAACTCTCAAATATTTTCATATCATCTTTATTTGTTCAAGTGTCAAATATTTGCTGTTCGTCACCTACTGGACGTTTAATTCAAACGTCGAGCTTCCCATTCGATCGGAACGTTCCAAGGCAATGCGCGAAATTAATACAAAATATTAGAAAATTGCGGGACTGCGATGAAAGATTCAAGATTAATATCGCGCGGTAATATGATTTATTTACGTTTGGAATCCCATCAAGCTCACTCGACGTTTTTAGGACCATCGATCGAGCCGAGGTGCCATCGGTTTCTGTGTGACATATGGTACGTGCCAAACGCATGGTGCACGCATGACGTCCAAAGTGGTTTAGCACGTTTGCACATAGACATATATGTATGTAGAAATAGAGAGGACGGCGGGCGAGAGAGACGGGACGGGGAGGGGAGAGGGAAAATTTATACATATTTGAACGTAGAGTTATAACAGAGGTTCGTAAAGTTAGCGCGACGGGACTTTCCGGGTGACAGGAATATACAAAATGGACGCTGCGAAATATCAAACGAAACTTTCACCTCTGAAGTTCGAACCTTTGTCTTCGTATACTTTATATTAAATATTCGATCGAGACGGTCGGGATTCCTGACAAAGGGACCCGGAGGAAAAGTGTTTCCCAAAGCAACGATTTTTCATTCTTCGATGAAAATTGTTCACGTTGCTCCGAAGAATACTGGCGATCGGAGCTCGTAGATTCTTAAAACAACAGGGAAAACCGTGGATGCTTGCCGGTCCAGTTCTATGCGGGTCTTGGGATACAGAGATGAGCAAAATTCTTATCTGGATAGAGGGTTCGAATAACGAAGGTGATCGACCTTTTTATTTTGTGTACGTTGAATGTGTATTATGTACGTTCTTCTTGCTCTATCAGTACTGATAGTACAGAAATGAGTAAGCAATCTTAGACTTCTACTTGCATAACTGTTACAAAAGAAAATCATATTTCATGTACATTTACCTACAGAGTACTCTCAGAGTATTTTTTGTACAAATGTATTTGTCTTTCGTCTAATTTCCTATTTCTGTGTCATCGAGAAATTTGCTTAAACATCCACAGTCTTACCATAAATTAATTAAAAAATATAGAACATTAAAAATCAATATTCACTTCTCTCTACCGATTTTCAACGAAGTAAATCGAAGAGCCTCCGTGGAACCCACCCCATAATTCGTCCCTGTGCATTTTCTGTGGCGCCAACCGACGAGCTTGTGCAAATGGTGGCCTGGGAAGTGCTTTAACTAGTAAAATATTAGACTTGCCGCGCGCGGAGTGCTTCGAGGGCTGTAATGCACGCTCCAGGGGGGAACGACGGTGACCGTCGAGCATCGGCGTCGAAAAAGCGCTACTTTTCCAGCCGGAACGGAAATCAGAATGCGTAGAAAATCGCTGGACGCCCGTGGCTGCCGTGCGCCGGCACATATTGCAAAACGGTCGTATCTGTCGAACTCTATCACCGCATAAAATCTGCCTGCAGGCGTAATACCCGTTCCACTGCATTCGATGGAAATTGCTCGTGATCCTCGAACATTTTTTATGTTTCTGCCTCTCTGCACTCATCCTGCCCGTTTATCCCGCTTGCTTTTCTTTCCTTTCTCACTTTTTGTTGGGAGGCCATTGTTCTTTTCCTAGCGTTTTCGGAGAGTATTCGCTCTAATGCCGTATAGTTTGTCGTTTTTCGCAGGCGATTACCAGTAAGCCGGGGAAAAATTGTTGAGTCGTTAGATTGATTGCTCGTCGAGGAATCGTTTCGCTATCGTTCAGAATTTGCCATTTCGCGTCTGCGATGGAGGAATGTTCGTTTAATGCAGCGGTGACTCGATGTCCATCGGCTTGAGACGAGAAGTTATTCCCACCACTTCTTCTCTTGTCTATCAACGATTGAAAATATGTTTGATAGCGTTTGTACAGGCCAACTAAATTTCCAACTCGATAACTACAAGGTCTTACTATCATCCGAGACACCCCTAACGCCAAGATGTCCTGTCATCATCCACGCCAGTAGCGTGCTATACACCTAGCAAAACTCGAAAACTCCATTTCGGGGAAACAGTGCGGAGAACTCGCAAGGATGCTTACCAGATGTATCAATAAGATAGAAGAGTGCTCCCGTGCGATAAATCCAGCGTCCAAAGTCAGAGACGCAGCGCACGGATGGAATCGTCAAGAGGATTGTGCGAGACGTATGTTGGTGCATCACCGCCTGAAGTTGGCAGGATTACGTCGGGCCAAAGACGGGTGGAGGAGCGAGAAGTTCTTGACGTCTGAGCAAGGATCCTTTCGACGCAAATCCAATTCGACAAGTCTCGTACATAACCTGCTACGCGTCGTTGAGGAAATAAATCCGGTGACGAGTGTCTGAACCAGCCGCGGTGGTTAGAACAGCACGGCGGGATTTATGGGAGGGCATCCGTCGTTGTTAACGGGTAAATCGCTTTGGGAAAAGGGAGATTTTGGTTTTACAACCTCGGAAATCATAATAGTTTGCACAAACTAGGCAATTAGATTCTCCAATGGACATGTAAGAGGACACATTATCAACGTTTCGGAACTAGATGCAATCTCAGCTATAAGAAATGCATAGTGTGACATTGCTTGTATAAGCCAGTCGATTAAAATTTCCGATAAACAACGCCAAGGCTGTATGAGATGCTTCAGTAAAGAGAAAAGGTGTGAACGCGTTAATTCCAGTTCCAGCCGTCAGCGTGATTAGCTTGATTACGGATGAAGTTCCGATTCGTTTTCCTCGCGTTCCCTCGATTCGTACGAAATTGTTCCAGCAGATATTCCCCGATTAAAAATTCCGGCCCGCGGAGCTCGCCTAATTATCGCCGCTGCAGCTGAACGATAGGATGGGCGTCTTAATCAGCGATGGTTAATTAAAATGTCGTGGCAATCATCGCGGAATTTCGACGACGAGCCGAACCCGTCTGAAAGGAGCGGCTCTTGTACACGCTCCCGCCGCTGCTTCATTGTTTTTCCATCCGTCGACGACGGGCAACTTTTCTTTCGTACCCCTTTCCACGCTTTTCCTCCTTTCACGCAAACGACGAAGGGGAGCGATCGAATCAGATATGGATTTCCCCGACTACGACGATGCCGCCTGTTGCGAATCGACGACCATATCCTCCAGACAAACTGATTGCCTGGTCTCAGTGGTCTCGCTGCCTCTCTTTCTCCTTCGGCCTTCCGCCTCCTTCGGGGTGGCTGGACTTGCTATAACTTCCGTTGCGCGTATTAAGATCCAGGGAGTGAAAGAATTTACTCCAGGAGACATTCCGTCGGTCGCTATCGATTGTTTCATCTTTTAGTGGTTTGGTCACGAAGCTGGAATGAGCGGAGAGCATTCAACGAAACTAGCAACTTCCCGGAAGGCCTTCTCTTGCCAAGTAGATTTTTTTTATTTGGCTCCAACATAAATGATACTTAACTACATCGAACAATTATCAGTCACTCGGGTTTTTCTATCGAATACGAGTCCAAATGTTTAATTAAATATTAGCAATAGTTCGAGCTAGAGGCGCCACTGATTGCGGTGCTTAATGCTCGAGTGAAACTGATCACGAGTGTATTTTTAATAATGGTTTCCTCTTCTTTCGTTATTGCTAATACTGAAATTTCCATGGTCACCCCTGTATCCCATTACAAAAAGAAGATACAACAGCGAACTTAAAAAGAAAATAAAACGAATAATAATAATTCGCCTCACTCCAGGACGTTCCACCGTAATTTGTCTAAGTGTGCCCCCGTTCGAGTCGTCTTTTTTTTCCCCTCCTCCGTTCCTTGGAACGTTTCCCACCCCCTCGGTCGCCATCCACCTAACGAGCCATCGGTGTTTCTGTCCATCTAGCTGTTTCTCGATCGATCTGGCGCGAGTGTCGTCGCGTTGATTGTGTTTCACGACTCGCACTTACCGAAACCGCTCGTATCTGGCCGGGGTTCGTTCGAAGAGCAATCGAATCGATCAACGGGGGCGACCGTTGCTCGTGAAAGGACGTTTAAACGAATTTCACCCGATTCCTTCGTTGCTCGGCCGTGCGACGGGAGGCGCGGGCTACGCCAACGAGACGCTCCATCCCTTTCCTCAGACTAGTTTAATGAGTGTTTTCGTTGATGTTCGAGCTCTCAAAGGTTGGCGCACTCGAAAGGCACTCACCGCGCGAAGTGCATCGCGAGGATGGTAACGATCCGAGGGATTCGTCGGTGAGGATTTGATTGGAGCTTTCGTGCGACTGATATCTCGATTTTATGGCGCTATCAATTTGCGGAGACGTCGCGCGGTTATAGGATTCACGCGAGATTACTGCTCGAGTTGATTCTTTTCTACCCCCTCCACTCATTCGCCAGACGATCGGTTATCTCTATGGGGCAATATCTAAATTTATTTTATCGGTGACACTTTTTCACAAGGGTTGAAATTATTACAGGGTTGTATAAAATGATTTTATTTTCATAAGGGCGAATGAAACATATCCACCGATGAAATATCATTTTCATTGTTTTAACCGTTTCGAAGCAACAGTAAGGGACTTTATTATTTGAATCAATGTAAACGCTAACGAATCGCGATCATCGTTTCTTCTAATTGCCCTCGGTATCTTTCCCGCAGCCTTTAAAGAAAGTTTCCCTCGAGCTTCTCAATTAGCCGTCACGTTCGTCGCTGGCAGCGGGCTTTAATTCACCCTGGCGCGTCCTCGTGTCGCCATTTTTCAAGCGGGGGGACCATTCTTGTCGCGTACACCAGGTGTATCGCGGTACCTTGCCCATTGTTCCTACCGAGAATCAGTAACTGGTAAATAATCGCGGCTGTAAACACCGACCAACCACGAGAATGGAGAAGAAAAGCGTCGAGGGCGGTTACCCGTTGATAAAAACGGGAAAGATGAACGCGGGGAAGGAAAAAGGGGACTCCAGAGTTTTTATTATAACAGCGACAGCGTTTTGTCGAGATGTTTAACGTTTGCGCGAATAGCGAGAGGATAGCGTTCAGGAATCATTCCATGGTTGTTGGAATAGTTGGAATAGGAATACATGTTTTTTTACTCAATTCGAATATTTAATTATTTAATTATTAAATTCTATATATTGTGAAATATAATACGATTATTACATTATTATAAAAATTTGAAACACAAGTTATAATCATCGAATTACTTGACGATTTAATTTTTATATTTTGAACAAAGATTACAATTAATGAATTGTTTAAAAATTCTATTTAATAAATTATTGAAAGATTGCAATTCTTATTTCTGCATAACAATCTAGTTCATAATTGACCAAACATTCTAATTCGTTCAACCTCATGAATACCAGTAAAAGCATTGTATTCTATCTATCATATCTAACAAACAACCCCTTGAACCTGATCGAACCTTGCATTCCTTTTCCTAAATCATCCCTCGATTAGAACGACGAAGTCGTAATCTTTGAGGATCGATTTCCAGCGACGAACTGCCACGCGAGAAGCCGTTTGCGCGACTCTTTAAAAGCACCGCGGAATAATTGAATATTAAGACTGCTGCTCGACAAACTGGTAAGTGGTTGAGCGGCATAGAGGGGGAGAGGGGGCGGAACGGCGTGGCTCGTCCGGGTTGGAGCGAAGGGGGTGAGTTGTCAGTGCACGTGAAACGGATTGCGACTGATTTTAATTAAAGACAAACATCCCTCTAACTCGACGACGCTCTTTTGCGGCCCACTCGGGGAAACAATGATTCTCCCTCTGGCACCGTGGCCTGTTCTTTCTCTCTCGCTCGCTCTTTGGCTTTGTCTCCACCCCTCCCGCGCGTCCCCCGACCGTCAGATTTCTCGCGGCACTTCCTTTTTACTTTCTCCACAAACGATCCGACGCAACTGCAACCCATTCGCAACGCGAGAGCGTCGAGAAACGACGGAACAGGGAGGAAGGAAATTTTCCAGAGGGGTTGGAAGGGGACAGAGGGACGAACCGCCGTCGGACCGGAGCAGATAATTTTCAGACGAAGTGCTCCGGGCTCTCCGGCGGCGAGATAATTTGCGAAAAGTAACGCCGGCTTGCTGAAATGACCCCCAACCCTTTCCAGCGTTTCTCCTTGTACCTAACCATCCCCCTTGTGTCGGGTACTCTCTGCGTTCGACGTCGAGAGTAGATACACGATCCTAAATGGACCACTTTGGGAGTACACTCGAGGCTGGAATAGACCTAGCTGGCTGCGAAACTTTCACGAAGATTATGAAAGTATCATGGCCGCGATTACGACGGATTAAGAGAATCGTGGTTGGGGATGATATCGGGTACGCGCTGGTGTAGCGTTTGGCCCGCGGGATTGTGGATTTTCTGATGCTTAAGTCGGGGGTTGATGCATCCTCAAAGGACGGAGTGTTGGGGGAGCGATGCTGTTTACGACTCGAGGGTATGCTGCTTCTTCTTTGACCTGTTTCGAGGTAATTTTCATTATTTTGCGAAGTTCAAGAATTTATCTAGTAGTCCGTCGACGTTGGAATGCAATATTAAAAAATTGGAAATGACTACGGAGGGTCGAAACATTTCAATCAATTTTTCGCATTTGAAGTTTGAATGTTTCGATAAAAGAAATTTCATTTGGTCGTAAAATGGATGGAGGGATAATTGCAACAAAGCTTAATTCGTCATTTAACAAACTTTCAAAGCAGTGTTTTCGCCTCAATTTTTTGGGTGATTAGAAACAGTTTATTACTTGGTTAAACATTGCCCAAATATCTAATAGTACAGTTCAATGGAATGTTAATACCTGCAATTTGTGGTATTTGAAGATAAGTATGCGTACCCCAAAGGCGCAAAAGTATATTCTTCCTACGTATTCTATTTTATGGTAACGGGTTTAATTTAAACGTTTGAAAATCAATCGTCAGCAGGCAGAAAGCCGAGCCGAAGGAAGGAATAAGTTTGAAGAGCTCGGGATCGTCGAAAATTGTGCGACGCTCGGTCGGCAAAGCAAACTGAACCTTAATGAATAACGAATGAGAAAGGAAAACGATGAGAAACGGAGGAGTAAAAGATTAGCCGTATCCCCCTCGTTTCATCTATCTTCTTTATTACAAATTCGACCAGTCAACGCGACTCGGGGCGCCGGGTTACGACAAATGAGTATCCTGAAATTCCATTCGGCGCCAGCGGGAGCGCAAAAGCGTGAACCGTGTCGCGATAAATGACTCGGATGAAATAAGTCGTGCGCGCCAATGGACATTAAATTAGCAAGACTTGCTTTACGCATGGTTCATTTTCATCCCGATAATTCCTGCGTCCCTCGATAACATTATAATTCATCGTTCGAAACGCATCAGGTAGCATCCACCCTTAAATATTTTGTTCATTTTCTCCGTGAAAGTATGGTCCTCTATGGATAATAAAAAAACAACGCAATAGAAAATCTAACACGAGAAACATTACAGAATTTGTTTCCTATTTACCACCTACTTTCCGATTTCTACTTAGTTACAAACACTTCGGAACTTACAGGAACGCATCCATACCGCAATTGCGATAAAAAAATTTCACCCCCTCTCGTAGCTATTTCTCCCTCGCAGTCTTTCAGCGCAATCACGGGCCACCGATCTCCAAACTTTTCCGGAATTTCTCGAACTGTCGCGTCGACCGGCACGAGTGGCGAAAACTTTCGTTGATTCAACGGAATTTAGTTATGGCTGACAAAGTTCGGAGAAAACCGGCGACGCTCGCGTAACCGTTGCCCCGTTACATTTTCATGAGTCGTCCAACCATCGCGGCGGCGTGTAATCGATAGATGTTAATTTCGTTCCGGCCGATTCAGGTGAATCTCGTTATCGCGACAATCGCTGGAACAAGGAGGAGTTTGCCCCGGTCTATCTTGTTATCGCTGTCAACTTTGTTTCCCGTCGACGGGCAAACCGCGTTCCCTGTTTGGCGTCGTAATTACCCACGGATTCGCGAAAGATTAAGCGTACTCGCGACACAGAAATTAAATCCCGAGTGGGATCGATACGGTGGACGAATCGTTGTATCGAAATACACGAGGCGAGGATTTTCGGTGCTTTTATTTGAAAGAAAAGTTGTGCTTATTAGATTAATTGAAGATTTTAATTTACACTTCGAACAGATCGTCGCTGCCAAAAGGATTGCTCACACCTTTGTCCAGATTTCGGGCCGCATAGTTACATAATTAAAACCCTGTGAACTCCATCGAACCGCGAATCTCCTTCGTCTTCGTGAAAACGAAGAAAGAAATCGCTTTCAGAAACGCGATAGCTTGTTCCCGTTCACGAATCCCGCGGGATCAAAGCAATTTCCTCTCGCAACATTCCTGTTTCTCTTCATTAACGAACCTCCCGGAGATTTTCATAGAAACGCAGCGCGAAGTAACGAGGTTCCGAACATTTTATCTACCCTCTGCACGCGGTGAAAACGACCGGGTCCATTCACGAATGGATAAACAAAAGGAAACTCCCGCCAGAGGAAACAGAGTTTACAGACGTGAGATTAGTCGTTGAGGGTGTGCGGCGGCGCCGAAACCAACCCTCCCACGGTGGAGTTTTTCAACCCTCGACTCTCAAGACGCTTCGAATTTCCGTCGTAGACGAACGTATCAGATCCCGCTCCCCTATTGGGCCGGGATATGCTTCCTACCAGGGACGTTATGTCCCTAATGTGTTTACCTTGGCTCCTGACCCTGATTGAACCGCTTTCCGGTCTCGCGTTTCGTACGTACATCCACGCGTGAGATGTTTACCCGTCTTCCTGATTGGTTCGCCTTTAGAGGAACAGAAAGATATGCGAGGGCTGTGGGTTCGTCGATCGATTGCTTAGGAGTTTAATTCTATGATTAAATGTGAGCCTCGAGAGCAGACTGTTACAGAGTCTCTTGAGTAACGAGGTGCATGGGGCAACGGAAAGTTACCCTACGGTAAGGTATACTATTCAGTCGATAGTATAGCGGATTCTATCGGTAAGGTTCGCTAGTGCAGAGCCCTAATTGATCGACAGTGTGCTACAGCGCAGTCTGCTTCACCGACCAAGTGTTCTACATTAGCGAGTCTTACAGACTACTCTGTTTTAAATCAGTTTACTACACAGCAACGTAACAACTTAAAGTGGTCGTGCACTCGACTCGAGTAACTCGAGGACCCACGATTAATAGAGCCTTAATCCCGCTCCTCAGATATGGACGTCCGTAAATTATCCAAAATGGCTCCCGATTCGATCTCTATAAATTTCACGTTAATTAGAACCTACCGGCTTAGCACTCAGGTGTGGAAACCATCTGTAAATTTTCCCAATATGGCTCGCCGAATCGCACCCTATAAATTCCACGGTTACTATACCGCGCGTACAATGGCGTTGTCGGGTCGTTGGACCGCTCGACACTGGCATCGCGGTCCATTGAAAGCGACGTAACCCACAAATGGCAAGACACTCGATGCAGCTTACATCGAAGCTGGCGAGAACACCTGCAATCGGAATTGCTAAGTGGCATTAAATGGCTCCTTCGAATCAACTTGACGTAACTCGGCGAACTGCATCGGGAGCCGTCTTGGCCAAGATTTCGACAGACGTTTAACGATGCAGTCGGTCCTTCGGCATTAGCAGTCCGCCCGGCACTGGTTGCCTGTTCATACGGGAGACATGATTTTCTACTTAGCACTGGCAGAAGAGCCCAGCCATCGACACCCAGCTGAGAGGAATCCATAACCCGTCTTCCTGGTTCCGACACTCTTCCCATATGCCGTATCGGGTCCCGCGGGAGGGAAACGCGGCAATCCTCTTTGCGGATTTTTCCACCCGCGGTCTCTCGCCGAGCTAAATTGATAAATCGCTACGTGACCCGCTGAGCGCTCGATCAGTCTATACTTGGGGGAATTTGAGGAGAGCGTCTGATGGATTTGGCTGCGATTTCATCGCGAAACACCGTGGTGTATTAAGGGACGTGGAAGAGTGGGTGGTTTTTATTAAGATTTATTATATTTGAAGAGGAGCGATGTAACGGAAGTTGGAGGTACAGCTTCAGTTCCGTGTACTTTGTAGTGGCTTTACTGGTTACTTAGGCAGAAACATGGTTGGGTTGTTTTGTTGGTTTGTTAGAGGACAATTGTGTAGATTATTATGAGAGTAAAAATGTTTCTTTAATGTAACAGGTAGACTGTGGATGTTCATGTAAACGATTATGTACAAGATTGAGGAAACGATAAAGAGAAATTGTTATCTAAGGAAAGATTTAAAAAGCCCGATGGAAGATTGAATCTAAAAGTTGGATTCGCGTTGAATTTGAATTACCTACTTGCCATGTCAACGAATGAAAATGTCTTTGTATCAATTTAGCAAATCTTCGTGTCTTTATGGAACATGTTACATGAAAGACACTCTTTATTCAGAGCAGCATACCACTGTGTTTTATGTTTGCCTTTCATCTACAGAAGATATCGTGGAATTTGTAATATTCTAACACACGATGACAAGCTGATAACCGTTTCCCCTATTTCATCCCTCTGTGAGGGGTGGCTCTCCTTCAGAGAGACTTTAATGTATTTCGTCCCCAGTGAATTCAATTTTGCATGCATATTTGCCCTGGAAGATCTCGTCACGAGGGTGAATACATTTTAGCCACGCTAAAATTGTCATTTTCGATGACGAAATAGAAATTGGCGATTCTTACCCCGTGGTAGATTTTATTTCTGGTGAAAATTCACGTGATTCTGCGTGCTATTCTATTCTAGCAATAATTCTCTTTGAGAAATGAGAAGTGAACTTAGGTAGGAAACTCAAAAATGGAGTGATGGACGAGGAGAGGAGAATCATAGTGTTGCAAAGAAAAGAAAAAATAAGGTGTGCCATTATTTCTCACTCTACCATGAAAGCAGAATTTTATTTTTATTCGTATCGAACTGTGGAATGTTGCTTTCTTAGAAATTACTATTTAGCTTTAAAAAATATTATAGATGTATATTATGTCGAAATTTTAATTCGTTTGCATTCATTAATGAATCAATTTCAATTGATCATGTTTTACAAATAACCTTCGAACAGATGCACTGGTAAATAAACATTAGTCATCTGCTATCTCATTTTAGGATCGCTTATCTCCACAAATAAAAACTGCCACTCTGTTTCGATTAAACTGCGAGTCTCCCCTATCAGCAAATCCTTATTCCCCGCGAAGACAGACGAATTCCGGTAAGACAAAAATACACGAATGGACGGGACGGTAGACGTTGCTCTAATCTCGACAGCTTAAGGAGGAATTCGAATTAGGGGGCCGATTACTTAGGTAATAATTGGAACGTCTTTTCAACGAAAAGTTCGAGGGGTATCCTCCTAGTCCAGAACTTTCAAAAAATCAATTGTTTGGGGTATTCTACCACAGCAAAATTACCTGATAAATTTTATATTTTGTCCAGGAAATCCAATTAAAATGAAAAAAGGAATTTACTTTTTTAACGCGTTAAACAAGAATTCTTTTAATGCGCGCCGACGCTTCGCAACGGTCTGCATTTTGATTGCGTCCGTTAGTTGGCCACTCTCTGTTATGAGAGTTAATCCAGTCGAGGTAGTTGCGCGTGTTTCTCGAGGGATCGTCCAAGATTTATCTTCGTGGAATATTTTGCTGGAGGGTGCGAACGGACCGTCGAGTTCCGCAGTGTCAAAACGTGGCCACGCAGGCGAGCACTTTTTCTCTGATATGCTTCCCAGTGTACCGTCAAGAGAAGGAGAAATCAGTTCCAGGTTGAGTGCGTTTTTATCCTCAAATTGTGAGAAAACGTAGGTATTTTTTTAGGATGAAAAATAACAACCCAGCCTATTTTTATTCAAAATTTTCTGTTTCTCCATGGTGAAAAAAACTACAGTTCTCAATTTCTATAATAACCCTCTATAATTACGTACATAGACAACACTCTCATCAATTACTTATCGTCCCACGTAGCCAAAAATTAGTATCATTCGTCCCATCTCGGCGAGATCTTGCCGAACCCTAGACAACACCTTACTTCCTTCCGTGAGAGCCACAACCCTTCCGTTTTATGCGCGTGGGGCGTTCGCGGAGGCATTTCCTGTTAGGCGCTACTGATAAACCGACGTGGAAATATGTCAACGATTGTGCATCGCGCGTATCGCCAGACACGGACACTCTGGCGGCGTGAAATTCCCTAAGGGCAGAATGGAATTATAAAAACGCGACCAAGCCTCTGTGCGTTGCGTCTTCGGAGCTCGTGACGCGATAAACTTCTTTTATGGGATGCAATTCGTCGCGCGCCGCCGTCAGAGTGAAGATCGAATGCGATGTGCATGAAACAGTCATTTGTTAAGTGGAGTTTCTACGTGGAAATTCAACTGGCGCCACGATTTGTCGTGAGGCCATCGCGTTAGGCCAGGAAGTAGAATAGGTGCGAACTGGTCAGACAAAAAATAAAATTTAAATAAAATAATAAAGCTAAGCAAAAGGTGGGATAGCTTTCAATTCACTTTTAACTACAAAGAGTTGAATAAAATTGCATACGAAGGACATTGTGATGTTTTATAAACAGCATTTTCGTCAATTTCAGTGTCACGAATGATCTCGAGGTTCACGGATCGCGTTTCCGTTTCGCCAATCGAACACGCGACGATGGAATGAAATCCTGGGCCGAGTGATTCGATTAACGCGATGCTCTGCTTGATACTCCGCAAACTGTCATTATCAGTTTCTCCGCTTGATGTTGGTCTTTCGCTCGTAAGAGCCCCGCCACCGAGTAAGAAGTTGCTTAATCTTCTTACTGCGCTTACCCTCGTCTACGTTGTACCACGCCGCCTTAACTCCGCGTACTAACATCCCGCTGTATATATATATATATTCGGAAAACGTAGAGCTAATATTGAACGCCGTGTTATAAATTGAACTAAGTTGTTCCGGTAGCTTGGGACGGGTGTTCAGGGAGAAGTTGCGCAAGAATTTCAATCAGATTCTTTTTATCGTTTCCCTTTCTTCTGCGAGGCCGGGAAATATTTTTCTTTGTGCCGTTTGCAATGATTACTAAACGGCGGGGAACGTAACAAGTCTAGGGTATTCTTCTCAAACAGGAATGCAATTAATTTTAATTTATTAGAATGTTATTAACAGCACGAAGCGGAAAATGTGTGTGTAAAATACGCTGCCTCGGGGGAAAGACCGCGATACGAGGCTTCTTTTTCGATAAACATTTTTTGAGATTTACTTTGAAATATATATATTTAGATACTAAAATTTGTACTGTTCCTACTTAAAAAATTTTAAATATTACAATTAAAGAGAAAACTCAATCTAGCCTTTAAGAGGCAACATTAAAAAGCGAATATTCTAATGAATATTCAAAGTAACATTTTCGAGATATACTTGAAAGTATATACACCGACGTAATAAGTTCTGAAAAGAGTTCAATCTTCAGCAACAGAACCACCAGGACTCAAAGAGTTAAACTGCTTAATATTGCCCTCGGATCGCAGCCCATCGGATGGCGCGACTGTTGGCCGAGATTCATATTCCCAGGAAAGACACTCCATTCACGACGTGATCTACATCGTCCAGATTTCAGGATCGTTTCTCTTCATCCTCCCACTCTCTCCACCCTTTCACCTCGGACGCGTACGTATTCCAGACTCTGCATATTTCCCATCCTCAAAGGCGTCTTATCGCGACACTCGTCTCCGTTCCGGTGTGCGTTCGTACTCTTCGACCGTATGCGCGCACGTGGACACACGTACGTACACGTACGCTCACGGATTACCAAGGGTTTGGGGCATGTCGCGAGCGTGATATCGAATTGCGTAGTCATACGTGAAGCCAGACGAATGACGCACCGATCGCCGGAGAAAAATTCAGATCGCGTATCCGGGTGTGTCTACTAGATTTTCCTGCGGACGAGCCCAGAAACGTGTGCTACGAGAACTCCTCTGCCACTGCCAGAAGTATAGATCACGATCCAGAGTATGCGACGAGGTCGAAATAGAGGAGGATCTGGAGAGATCGTGTTGCGAAATCCGCTGGTGGAATAGCCACGGGATTCTTTTTTACAGAGAATTTTTATAAATGTTACTGTGTGCGTTATAAATGTTTTCATTTAATTCGGAGATATTAATTTTAATTGCGTGTTTCCGGCTCGGACCATGTATGATCTAATTCTACCGGCCAGACTAGGTCTTATTCTACTTTCTGGTAGATGATTCTACAAGTAGATTGAGTCTATAGCAAGTCAGACGACGTGTGACCTTACCCATTACCTTACCCACAAGTAGAGTTTTATTCGCCTGACTTGAAAAGTAGAAAGGGAACGTATCGAGTCAGACGAGTAGAGTTCTCTCCGTCTAACTTGCTGGAAAAGTAGTAAAGGGAACATATTTAGTCAAGCAAGTAGAAAAATCAACGATCGATCAAACAAGTGAAGTAGAGACACCGCGCGACGTTTATTCTCCTGGATTTGTTTTGGATTGGAGATTGATGATTCGTTCTGTTGTCTCAGGACCTTATAGGCATCGCTGAGCCCCAAGACGATACCACCAGTGGAACTCATGGTACTCGTGTACCGTCGAGATGGGATCTTATCGAGGGGACAAACGTAGCGACAGTAATCGTTGGATAAGTTTCTACCAGGGGCGGTTTGTTAGCGAAGTGACCGTATCGGGATTCAGGGGTTTGCTCTCCGGGGTCCTCGCACGGAAGGATTTCGCGGGTTCGGGATTTTGGGGACAAAATGTGAAACGCGGATCGAATGAAGCTTCGTTCCCTGGATGGATAATTATCGAGCGAAAACTGAAAATTGGGGAAGGTGCGAGTGGGGCTGTTCGCCTTGACGCGTGATTAAATTATGGTTTGAGGGTGGTGCCGAGTTATTGCTAACATCTCGCTACGTATTTCAAACATTTCTTCTTTTTTTAATAATACATATCTCGAATTGATTTTGAATACGTATCACATTATAATTATTAATCGTCTTGAGGATGCCCGTAATATTCATCCGCACGTTCGAAGCACGTTGTTCTGGTCAATATCCTTCCCCAAGAAAAGAAAGTCGCATGTGTCGCATAGTTTATTCAGTGGTCTCGGAAAGACGAACGGAGAGGGAACTTTTCCTTTGTAATTTTACGTCGCTGTTGTAACTTATCCATAACTGAACCCTCGACTGAAGTAATGTTTATTTTTAGGACTCGAAGCTGAGCTGTACTACGTCAGAGAAGGGGTGGTCAATACCTACGCGATGAACTTTGTCGTTCCTGTGCCAGCGAACATCGCGGACCTCGAATTTTCCTGGCAGAGTCTCGTTGGACACCCGGTACGTACATTAGCAAAGGGTTTCTTTCGAGAATCCATGAGACGTTGATTACTACTAACACATCAAATTTATTATCGTTTATTATATATTTATGTTTATTTATGTACGTTTCATATACTAGCCAGACTAGGTACAGTCTTATTCTACTTCTTGGTCAGACAAGTGATGTGAGTCCATGGCAATCCAGACAAAGAGTGTATGACCTTAGGAGCCTTTCACTATTTACTTAAGAATGATTTTGATCCCTTTTGACCTCCCTATTTATTATTAATTAGATATATAATATAATACAACATAGAAATATAATAATTTTTTATTATATTTTATCCTTACATTCACGCACGACTATAATCAACAAATTGGCAATAACGCAATTCGCAATAGCCCAACGACATTTCAAAACCACCCCTCCCTTCGGCATCGCTAGTATCCGTACAACCCTCGACGTTCTCATAACGACTTCCTTCACGCAACTCCGTACGGCAAAGGCACATCCTATTCAATTACTATTAATAAGCAGCGCCTGGCCCCTCAAGACGCCAAACCAACAATTACGTTCGGCAATAAAGTCAAGCAGATCTGCCATCCCCTCCCTCGTCAGAAATTAATACGGAATTCACGGTAACCGAAGCGCGTAACGACAAGCACGTAGGCTCGATTTCCTTCGCGTTTAACGTTCCCGGTCGAGAAGAGGAGGGGGCCGGCAGGCCGCGACTTTTCGTGTTTTCACCCCGTGTTCCATCGTTTGAGAGGGTTTGGGCGCCGTGGATTCGGTTTCCTTGGCGACCAGAAGGGAACGCGCCGCGCTGGTTCGCATCAACCACCCTTTCTCCGTCTCCCTTTCGAATACTGGCTGTTTGTATTTCATATTGATAGAGTATTGATACAGCCCACCCCGTGACCCCCTCCCCTCGGCAAACTCGCCCCCTTCGCCGGGCGTTGCGAGCCACCCGTGACGGACGCTATCCGTCCCGGTCTGGGGTACGCAAACGAGCACGCCTCTGCGAGTTGCCATTTCGGCCGAGTCACGTGTTTACTTTGTTCCGCATTGTTGCACCTCGCTAATGGTCGGTGCGAGTATTTTCCTCGGCACCGGAGGGCTACTCGGTAGAGCCCCGCGCAAGCGCATCGCGTCCCTCGATAGAGCAGAGGACCATTTTATCCCGAATTGGGAAAAGTTCACGTAAATGATAATAACAATATTCTACGTACAAATATACGAACACTTCAATTGCGAAACTACTCCCATCAAACGAATCACATTGTAGCCAACATTTTCGAAAACACCTCCACCGAAAGTTTCTCTTGTCAAACGCCGGCCGTGTTTGCTGAAAGCGTGTCCCCTCGACTCTGTGTAACAGTTACGAGCCCGAAACGAACGCGAAATCTCTCAGCCATGCGAACGTCTCCCCGTGTAATGACATCCCCATGGAACGACAACAGCGTCGCCGCAGAATGCGACCAGCAAATTTGTCGAATCCTCGAATTTCCACGAAACGTCGATGGCGGTTACCTGTCGTCCTCTAGTAAAATTGCCAGCCATTTCGACGCTCGTCGAAAACCGAGAGGGTGGCGGGGGGCGGGTGGGTTTGTACGGGCACTCACACGGTGGCATCGTTCCTGTAACGCTTTATCGGCGTCGTGGGAACGACGCAACGACTACGCCTTATCCAACGGGGACCGTTCTGCGACCCCCCTTTCCCCCCTTGCGTTACTCGTTATCTCGTGGATTTCGCCCGTAGGTTCGTTAACCGCGAAATCTCTCCATTCTCGCGGTCACGGAAACGCCGTTTCTTCTTATCTTCTTCGCCCGAAGACAGTCTCCGCGTCCCCTCAACGGTGCCACGGATCGTTCCGGCGAATCCCGGATCGAGCGGAACTGGAATTAGCGACGCGGACCAATTTCTGTAACAAATGCGCCTCGTTCCGACCCCGGAACTTTCCGGGAACTTATTCCTAACGAGAATGGGACACGCTCGGTTCCTTATCTGGGCCGGCTTTATCATTTCACTTCGCCCGTTGGGGACACTAGGGGGTGGGTTGGTGTATTTTCTAGGTTTCAATTTCAGTTACCGTATTCCATTTCAGATTTTTACCGGGGTGGTTGTATTTCGGGGTGGCTTAACCGCGCCGGGTCGCCTGAATGTCTCTCATAATTGCGATGATGCAACAACTATTTCGTACGCAATTTAATTTCCGAAACAATTTTTATTTTGGAATGCCTCTTTATTTTGGAATGCCTCTTTATTTTGGAATTTTCACGGTCTTTGACGTTTTTTCGCTCGCTAGCGCATATTTGTTTTTTATTGCACTATGAATGCGTTACTCAAAAAATTGAATCGAACCTTCTGGCCTACAACCACGAGTGAGACTCGTGGTAAAGAATTTGGTCCATAAACAATAAGCACGAGTCTGACTCGTGGTATTTGTTCGGATTTCCTACCTTCCTACTAAATTATGTAATTTATGTAGAGCCCCAGAGGTCCACGCGAAGTTTAAATAACCTACGAGAGCATACCAAACATAAAGACGCTTTTGTTGCGGCGCAAATGTAGTCCGGGCGCGAATTTACATCGGAATCGTTCGACGCGATCGAACGGAAAAAGCGATGGAATCCAAAATGCGATCGTCGAGAATTGTCCGTCCAACGAAGCGAAACATATCCAATCAGCGTAGGGAACGTTGCGTCGTTCGGCCAAGATTTTCCGCCGCGACTCGCGCGCTTGTTCCCGTGCAATTTACCGATCTCGATTACAACCTAACCTCCCCTCGTTTAGGGGGACGAATCCGGTTTTTCGTTCGCGGGGGAAGTTAGTCCCGAACATGGAGAAAAGTACCGACCTTCGTTGACCTGACTCACCCGCGTCCTTCTCGTCCATATATACATACATCTGTGCCCCGTGATCGCGTCGAGGCATCTCGAGGATCGCGAGTAATCCGATCCGATCTGGACCAGAAACTTGGATCGTACCCTCGTGACTCACGACACTTTGTTTCTTTTATCAGCCTCGAAATTCACCCCAACAGGGGTGGCCGTGATTCGGTCGGCGAGGTTTGCTGGGACTCGTTGATGCTTATCTGAACATATTGGCGAATGTGCTTCTGTTTGATACGGTATCGTCGTTGAATCGTGTTCGTTATAGAGGCAAGGTGTACGAGGACTATACGGTGTGGTTTGTTTTAATTGTGACGATCGCACTGCGGATGTTTATGCGTTTGAAAATATAAAATTGAAAATTCGAAATTGAAGAGTAGAGAGAATAAAATTTGAAGAATGGAAAAATAGAGCGGATAGAATGGAACAATTGAGAAAGCATAGAGAGAGGATATAATCGAAATAGCGTACACCGAATTCAAGGAAGCAAAAACGGGCTGTTTTTCAACGATCTCACCCTCGATTACTTCGATATTCCCGAAACAACCGAGTTGAGTTGTACCGTTTTACTTTCACTCCCTCCCCCGGCCGTCCTTTTTCGTCTTTCTTTGTTTTTCAATTCAACGACGCGAGCAAAAAGAAAGTTATTGGTCGCCACGGACCCGGGGTGTATAGACTCGAGCGAAGTTTCTCGTAGCGGGGGTGGCTCGCTCGGAATTGGGGATGATTTGTGAATCATCCACTTGTTAGGCGAAAGTTCGTCGCTACTTTTTCTCCCTCCCTCGGGCCAGCTCCCCGAATGGCAAGCGGGGCGCGCCACCGTTGGGGCGTTTCATTCTAGAATTGCGGGGGATTGCTCTCTTTCCACCCCATTCTTCCACTCCATTCTTCCACTTGTCTATTACTCCGTCTATGGTTACCAAACACCTACAGTTTCCTTTTTGGAATGGTCTGTTTTCCTTTCTCGGGTCGTGGAACACCCCTTGCTGCAGAGGATTCATAAAAGCAGGGGATGTAGCTATTCTAGATTCTGGAAATACGAATTTTTTTACAACCCCCGGTTGCGAAGGCGATGCATTAGGTAACAGGTTGATCGTTAGAATAAATCCTCTGAAGCTAAAAATACATATCCCTTTTCTTATTTAATATTACAGTATAATATATACTATAGGTCCGTAATTTACCTATCTTAAATAATAATATATTTGAAGTATCATTAAAATATCGTAAAATATGAAAGTATCTTTTTTGTTAACGTGTAAGAGCAAATAATTAAATATTCTGTACTTTTTATTCATCCATCGAATATTTAGAAGAAACGTATCTTTCTTGGATGTGCGATGGCACCCCTCACCCTTACAATTGCCCCCTTTCTTATTTCCTCTTTAAATAGTTGATCGTTCTCCCTCCCACTCTCGTTTCACTTCCTCGCTTTCATGGCGTCGGTCTTCGTCTCTCGTCTCCCACGTCCCGATCGAGTAGAAGCAAGGGATGAACGTGGGGAGGGCCCAAGCCACCCCAGGGCGACAATTACTTGTAACACCGTCGGTCTCATGGGGTCGATGGGAACTTGATGGGGCGCACTTTCGACCAAAAAAAGGATATTACTGCAGCCTAGATCGACTCCACCCCATTGTGCGAGAGGGCACGGACTGTCGCCCTTGTCTTATCGCAGTTGAACGTGGCCGATGATCCACCGGAAGCCACCCTCGACGCGTACGAGTATTGTGCGGTGTGCGACGTGCGAGTAGTACTGCAAAAAG
Organism: Hylaeus volcanicus; assembly: GCF_026283585.1. Classification (NCBI taxonomy): domain Eukaryota; kingdom Metazoa; phylum Arthropoda; class Insecta; order Hymenoptera; family Colletidae; genus Hylaeus; species Hylaeus volcanicus. Next base: position 5,416,055 of record NC_071980.1, on the reverse strand, counting down.
TTAATTACTTTCGGAGATCGGACGGATCCACTCTGGTTTTTAATTGAATATGAAAAATATGAAAGGAAAAATTTTGTAACAATTAGACTGCGGATGCTTATGGAAATTCATGTGTTTACAGACGCGGATGAAGATCAAAGACTCGAATCGAAGTATGTTTTGTTTTCCGAACGTTGTAACACGTACTTTAATATTTTTATTTTAATACAGGTATGCATTTGTATATTTAAGATTTTCTTTATATTTACACTTAGCGTAAACGCATAAATATTTGCAGTCTAGCCTAAAGCTGAAAAAGATGAAGGAATACCCTATATAAGTCGATCAACATAATTCAATTCCTAGATTGGGACATCAAATAGGAAGGTTAGAAGATGAATTGGCGTTTCGTTCAAGTTATGCTGGTGGTTTGGTCAGTAAAGCTGACTCAGCAAACCCCTGCCTTAGACGTGGCTAGAGTTTGACCGACTCTGGCCTGAAACGGGTTGTCAGAGACAAGGTCCACGTGTCTTCTCGAAAATTGCACAATAATTGAAATTATTTTTAACGAAGTACCTGACATACTAAACTGAAAGTTAACAGTAAAATATGTAGTAAAATTATAAATTAAACAGATTAATAATTTAATTTTTATTCAACGTTGATCAATTTAATCGATTTTGATTTTAATCACAATTTCAATTAACTAAAACATTGACTTTGTTATAAATACGTTATAAATACGTTAAACCTGATGGTGCCTTGTTCAATGAACCAATGATTTCTCTGAGGCTGCATTGGAAAGTTACTGTTAAATTTCACCCCCAGAAAAATAATACAAACGCTTTTAAAATGACCCGTCACAAACGTTCGATATCGATACAAACGGGAATTATTAATTAATTTAAAATTCGTGGACAAAGGGAATCGCTGTGGCGCGAACAAACGCAAGCCTATATTTACAAGATCGTTTCAGCCGATATTACGGGCAACGTTCTCTGAATATCGCTACACGTCGCTTATATTATTATATTCGTTATGCCAGACCGTAAATTGGGAAATGTAAAACACAAAGTGACGGGCACGAACGATTTAATCGAACGCGTTCTACCTTTCGTCGCGATTAATTAAATCGGCTAAACAAGCTGAAAATTAATACCCCCTCGTGTGCTCGCGAGTATAATGATTTCCACGGTAATAGAATTACCTCGCTGGCATAAATCGTCCAGCTCGCGTCAAACAAGAGATTTTTAACCACCGTGTCTCGAATATTTGCAAATATTTGATTTCTATTTTTTAGTTTGTTTTTGAAACAGTCAATAGAATGGAATTCTGCAAATGTTTGGAGCAATCGTGTCAGGTAGCACTCATATTTTATTCCGCAAAAATGAAACTATTTTTCGTTTATTTATACTTTCATCGATTAAGTAATGATTAGATCGAACTGTACCTAGATTAAAAAAGCACTTTCTTTTTTATTTTTATACAGACGAAGTACGTCGACAAAGTTTCATCGTTACCCCATCACGATCCGAGAAAAATTATAAATCACTGTTACAAAGGATCCCAAACACTCCGTTCATCCCCTAGATCGAAAACAACATCTCCGTGACGGACTAACACCAGTGCCCACCTAATCGTGTCACCCGTATTACGAGGAACTCCGTACAAAGTCCGCTCGTATCCTCGTTATCAGACGGATGTTCATTTTTCATTTTAATCACTAGCTCCCGTACAGTTGGCTCGCTTACCCGACCGGTCGCTAATTAATTAAATTGAGTCCGCAAACAATTTATTACGTCACGCGATAGGTATTCACAGAAGCGTGGGCCCCACTTGTACGAACCCCGCCTCCCCAACCTTAACCCCTTGCACAGAGAAACACACGTACAACTCGACACAACCACGAAGGCCCGTAGTTCCGGACGGCGCCGAACGAGGCTCGTCTTCGGAGACACAACGATGACGGCAATTTCGAATTAATTGCAAATTCGCCGAGATCACGGCTGGTGACGCGAGGTGATTAATGTCCGTCCCCGCTGCGAATCCCGGACACCGACCACACCCTTTCTCCCCTTCGTACCTCCCCCCCCCCAAAGTCTCCTTTCTTGCAGCGTTTGCCTCTCACACCCCCGTCGGTCTTCCTCGCCGATGCGCGTCGCGCGACGCTTCCGTATGGTAAGTCCTGTGGGATAACAGCCCTGCGTTTCGGATAACAGGGAATATCACCCACAGGGACACCCGACACCAACGGTCTACACGCCGCCCAACCCGTGACAAACGCACCCACCGCGGATTATACGACATAATCGCTCGAAACCCGACCATCCAACGCGACGGACGAACGGGAGCTTCTCTCCCGTAATTCTCGTGCCACGGTCCTGGGGACTTTTTCCCATCGACGCTGAACGGGAACGAGGAGACCGATGATTTGGTGTTTCGAGGCACCGGATTTTTTTGGGCCATGGGGTATCGAAAGGGTTGGTTCGTGTTATTCTATGAATGTTTCGCGATGGTGAATTCGAAGAATTGGTATAACGTGGTTTAGTTTTAACGACGAATATGTTGAGCATCGGTTTCTACGACCTTGTCGTGTCTTTCTTTAAGACACTTAACACTGCCGACACTGCTTTAAATACGTTTGAAAATTAAGGGGACGCTCTTTCTTCTGGATTAGAAATTAATTTTTTTTTTTTTATTATTCTCGTTGTAGAAGGTATTTAAACTACGCGAATTCTATAATATTTAAATTTAATTTTTATACACCCTTCAATTTTCATTCAAGTATTCTCGAATTGCCAAACATAAATTGAAGCTGTTTATTTGTTGCGTTGAACTTTTCGCGTGTCCCGCGTAGTTGGAAACTTAAACGCTCGCTAGACAAGACCTTAAAGGAACGTGGGCCGTGTTTAAACTGGAAATTTTGTATATACTGTATAATGCAATCTTATTATGTTAAGGTATACGGTAAGCTGAGACAGACTTGGGAGAAGGGGCGGGATGGTAGAGGAGCGTGGTAGGGACCGGGTGGGGGGGGGGGGGGAGTGAATGCATAATACAATCGCCGATCGGCAGCTTTGCAGACAGTTTGATTCTCGATCTCGAAGGAGATGGGAAACGACGGCTGCTACTCGGTATCTATATACTCGTACGATGATAACGAGCTACTTGCTTTCCGATCGCTCTCATTTTACTCAGGGAATGGATCGGGAAATTGAAATGGTTTTGTTTTGTTCACTGCGTTTAGTCATAAGCAAATATATGCGGTATGGAATATATATCTACTTGATATTCGAATACTCAGGTATTCAAAAGTTTAATTGTTCGGAACACTATTTTTCGTTTAAGCTTAAGAAATTCCATCGAAGAAATTCACATATTCCTGCTTCACTTTACATGTACTTACATATCCAAACATGTCACGTATTCAGCGAAAAAGAATCAAGGTTTCGCTTCTTTGAAAAATTAAATCTCCTAAGTAGACTTCTCGATTCAGGCTTACTCGACGCTTTCCCATCGTTGTGCATCGCTGACGTAGCGATATTATTTAAATACCGCGCGATAACATCAACGAAGGAAGACCTCTCGAGCTATAACCACGAGAGGATGAAGGTTAAAACGAGTTTCGCTGGAAAATTGCTGACTGGCTGTTTCCACGAACCAAGTTGCGGGCGCATTTTCGTATTCCTTTCCCGGGAGGGGAACCTTGGCCTTCTTTACTGGTCCCATGGTGTTAACAGCTTCATCGTCAGATATACATGGCGTTGACGTTTTAATAATTCCGTTCGTCGCGTCAACACTCGGCGAGGCCTCGTACCCGAGGAACGAATCCGCTTTTCCCTTTTTCTCGCGAGTATATTCAATTTTTTTGCTCCGATTTAAGGGGTTTTCCACTTCGTCAGGCGTAGGAAAAGAATTTTTCTTCTTGGCATATTAGGAAAAGGAAAAAGATGAAAAGGTAATTATGACTATTTAACGTGGACTGGTTAAATAAGCTACTGGTTAAAACCGGTTAAAATACTGGTCCGCCTTATTGGATCCGCCATTTTGAATATCTAAATTTTTAGTTCAGATTTGGAATTAAATATCACCCTCATTGTACCATGTAGCTCGGCGCGGAATCGTCAGATTCGATTCTAACAAAATTCAAATTAAAGGATGGAATTTCTACTATCTAATAGGTAGCTACTATCGTTGCTAGATACTCTTAAGCAATTGTCTTTTTTGAATATATAATTATTAAATATTACCCTCGTTATATGGGAACGACGACCGTTTGAAACTGCGCAAGTAGAAACAGCGAGTAATGGTCAGACGTGTCAGCCAAATCTATGAATCCTCGAGACACATTTCCTCTAAAACGAAGCATCCTACGAATAAATTGCGAGGTATATTTTTTACTAAAAAAAAATCACGTTTTTCTTGAATTGACAAACGTCAAAGTCACTCACGCATCTCAAAAAGAAAAAAACACGAAAATTCTCGTGGAAACGTAATAGGCAATCGTTTCCGTTTAAACGTTCGCCACTGTGCGCGGCGTTGACGTTTTAATAATTTCATTCGCCGGCGTCAAGGCACCAACGAGGCTTCTTCCACCCCGTCCCCCTCCGAAGGATCGAGCCCACTCCCCTCACCATTCAACGGGGGGAGAAAGTGTATTCAATTCTCGAGCCGCGGAATTGCGCCGCGATTTAATACCCTTCCGATTCTTCGAATAGGCTCGTTAATTCCCACGACCACGAGCACCATCCTCGAGGAGGCTCGCCAAACATCGGCACCGCCTCGATGGGTTCTCATTCGAGCCGCGTGACACCCGTCCAAGGACAAACAACCCCCCAGCTGGAGGAAAAGAGCGGGAAAACCCTTTTCCAGAGCTCATTAACGCGGAAAATGGCGGCTCGGAGCGTCTCCGCTGGAATATTTGTGAAAAGTTCATCGTTCTTTCGGCAAATAAGCGGTCATTCAGTCGATTAGAGTTGATTCGAATACTCTTTCCTTCTTTCGCGTTCGTTTCGTGGGTTGGTTTTCTATCAACGAGACGCGGGGGTAGCTTTGCTTTCATTCGATTGTTCGCCCACGACGGGCGTACGAACAAGACGGTTGGCGGGATGGCGAGAATGCACGTATTATAATTTTCTGCTTAATTAAACGGCCTATTCACCCCCACCCCTGAGCTGCCAAGGTAGCGCGTTTGCCATTCGCGACTCGTTTCTGCCAGCAACAGATGCCTTCGTGGAATGTGACTTATTGATGTCCCGGGGGAAGAATTAAACGGACACTAATTGCATCTTTGAAATGTTGGAGTCCGATTTAGTTACTGTTGTATGTAAAAGGGGCGCCCATTTTCTGAAGATGCAAGTGTACAAATGCATACATAGGGTTCGGTAACTTCCTCCTTCTGGAAAGTCGATTAATTATCGAGTAATGATTCCACTTCCAAACATTTTACCGATAGTCTCCAGATCCATGACAATGGTCTACATGAGTATGTCCCCCCGCCATCCTCCTCGGCTCACATTTTTCCTCCGTGCACGCCCATTAAATCGCGAGCCCCAGAAATTGATCCACTCGTCCGGTCCAATTTCCAAGAAGAATGGTCGCAAGGAAGAGGAATCGAAGGGGGTGATTGAAACTGCTTGTCGCGTCGATGAAATTCGATCGCATGATTAACGAATGAGACAATTCGCGCCACTCGATTCGTGACACCGTTCGACCCCGTCGTGCTGTATATAAAGGTCCCTGGATAGCGGAAAGGAGAAGGAGGGGGCAGCCCGGTGTGTCCATTCACGGATCGAGCGTTGGGGAAAAATCCATTGTCGTTGGCTTCCATTCCGTCTCCTTTGCGAATTTCTTCCATCCCAGGAGGATCTAACGGCGAACTTCCCTATAGAAAACTCTCGGATTCCATCATTAATTTTCCCCGAAGGTGCGGCAACGTTTGGAAGGGAAGGAGGTAGGTGGATGAGCCCGAAGTTACAGCGAGGATAGCGGCGCTAGCGATGGGTGGCATTGAGTGATCATCTCATCTCGGAGTAGAAAGTTAGATGAGGAAATTTGTCGTTGCCATAGGTTCGCTCATAGTTGGCAAACTCCGCGAAAGGCTTGGATCGTGTCGAGTCTTGTGTCCGTGGGACACGTCTGAAAGGGTCTTTTGTAATTCCGTGCACGGGGAGGTTTCTTGTGTGCCCCGAAACGGACGATGTCGATACACGGAAATACAGAATGGGGTTTGGTTCGTGGTGCAACCGAGGTGTAATTACTTGTAAGGAGAAGGCGAGGTAGGTAGGGTGTTATAAATGATCCCTCTTCCATTCACCGAAGTGTCGTGCAAAGGTGTTTTGTATTAACATAGTCGAACAATATACTGCCCAATTATACGAGAACAAAAATTTTAGATTCATAAATATTTTCTAAGAAACCAATGAGAACAATACGTGTACCCAAGTTAAAGAAACAAACGTGATACATTTTAATGCGAGTCGTGCAAGACGATGAAATATACATCCTTCAGATGCCAACGAGGAGTAGCCTGCATTATGGAGCTGAAGGTTGTGAAGTATTGGGGAGATGAATTATTTGGCAAACGTGTAGGAAAACTGTACGACTCTCTCTCAATTGATAGAGGTTTCCTGGAGTGACTGCCGGGAAAAGGAATCCACTAAACCTCTTGGGAATTAAGACCACAGGAGGGAGCAAATGACTTAACCACTCCAATAATAGTAGAGATGGCTGAGGGTAGATGGTATTAATCACCACGGATCGCGACGCCATTTTATTTGGTAGTTGAGATCACGTTCGAGCCTTTTTCACGTTGTCTTCTATCGCGTAAGAATAAAATTGTCAAGTGATATTATAAAAGAGAGAATAATAGCAATTAATTAATTATTCCTTAAGTAGAAATTCCGCTCTTCAATTAGAATTTTGTTAGAATCGAATCGGACGATTCCACGCTGAGTTACGACACTTCAACGTTTCCTATTTAATAGATATTTTATGAATTCCGAACTAAAAATGTAGAAATTCGACACGGTGGATTCGAAGCCACTCGGATCCAAGAAACAGAAATCATATCTTTCATCAATTCGTCATATTTCTTCCACTAGGTACTGCTTCCTTCTGAACCACGAGGACTGTACCTGAGAGCAAGTCAACGCCATTGAATTATTAAACGGTCTTCGGAATCCCAGACCATGTCTGCACAATACCGATTGCATTACGGCGCCTACGTCGTATCCAGTGTCGGAGTCACAATTGCCCGCAATAATTACTCCCGTCGTCCCATTCTAGCTACCACGGTGTGTCGTCCTTAGAGCGTAGGTGACGTTCGCGACTCTTCGAAGAAAACGCCCGCCAGCTGCTGCCTGGCGGATCGGGATCAGACGGTCGTTTATCAAACGAAGAATTAGGGACATCTGTCTGATCTGGAGCCGCGCCAAATTGAGCCTCCAATTTCCAGCAACGACCTCCGATACTGACGTAATACTACGTTCGCGTCCATTCCTCGTCGATGATTAACGACGACTAATTTTTGCAGGTCGCCCTCGTGATCGAGGACCAACGATCGAGCGCTCCTAGACGTCGGATTCTCATTAATAAAGATCGTCCAACGGGGATCGAGTACTTTCAGCGAGTTCCTTTGATTTTTTTACGAGCCTAGGCAACACGACTGACACTGATTTGATTAATCGTTGCTAATTGGTCCAAGGATGAGGAGGAGAACGTGTGGGCTCGAGGGTGTCTGGTGGAGGGATTAGGTTGGAACTGTCAGTGTTCTTTTTTATTTAGTTTCTTTGGGTTTGGAGCTGTTTGGGATAGGACAGTAATGTTTACTTTAATCATGACCAAAAATTTTTGAATTTTTGCCTCTCCCTTAACTTCTTGCAACGCGCTGGTTGGAAATTGGACTAACAGTTGGCAGTTTTCGCTCTATCTGTTTCAAACCGTAAGCATAGTGTTCGGACACCCGTGACAACGCGTACTAGCGTATAACAAGTCACGCGTCGCGTCATCACGATGATTGGGAGCGTTGATGAGCAACCAGCGACGTCTCGATCGATATTCATACGTTCGCGCGTCGTAAATGCAATTACGCGAGCACCGCGTAGCCAACCGTATAATTTACAAAATTATGATTGTCTGATACCAAGTTCCGACTGTGACTCCTCGGAAGGAACGAGTCACTTTGAAATTAGAAAAGTAGGTAGCGCTACTATTTATCGAGAATTTATTTTCGAAAAATAACTTACAGGAAGGACCACATTATACGACATAAAATTGTTCTGAAATTTACATAAAATCCTTCCATAATATGATATTTAACAGACAGGATAAAAATAAAGTATGAATAATAAAAGATCCCATAATTAAGATAAAAAATACATCAAGTATTTTCTATCCAAAGGACTTTATTTTTTACAGCAGAAGATGTGCTCAAACGAAATACCAAATCAACCCCAGCAAACATCGTACCAGGATCAAGTATACTAATCAAACGAATAACTCACACGTATCGGACACGTGATCGTGCTCCCAGAATTTTTGCCAAATGTAATTACACGCCTAGCGAGCCAAAGATCTAATTATACGGTCGCCTTGGCTTGGTTCGGAGGCAGTGGACGATGCAAGTCCGTCGAGGCGTGAGGCGGGCGCGACTTGCAGCTACGGAAACGACAGAAGGGTCGAGAGCGTCGGAGGGAGCCGTTGGCAACTTGAGCCAACCGCGTAGGTGCTCGAACAGCTACGCGTACATAAGGTAGAAGGTCGGGATCAGGGGCTCGTTTATCAAGCGACCAGGATTCCAGATGTCTGCCCTGTGTCCCGCAGGATGAATTTATCGGTTTTATAATTAAGCGTGTTTCGTAATACCGACCGAGTTGTCTCATAATTTATATCTCTCGTTCCACTTGGCGGGACGGTTTTTGGCGGCGCAATCATTCTCACTCTCTCTTTCTGCATGTTTTATATGGCAATATTTGGGGTTGATGAAAATGGTTCAGATTTTGTGTGAATTGGGGTCTGAAAGTAGAAGTTTGGATGATTGATGTTGATAGTGGGTTCAAATTACTGTATATACATTTATTACCGTTGCAATTTATTCGAGGGAGTATAGACTGTTGTCATTACCAAAATCAAATACATTTGATTAATAATCATCGAATGTCATTTACAAGCAAAAAATTCCACATACTTTATCTAATCCAGACCATCTAACCCAAACCTACATGGAATCTTAAAACAACTTTCCTTAATGCTCGCTATATACTTTTTTTTCGGTCCCACAGTCGGTTCGTGGAAATTTTTCAATAATTTACGGTAATGCGAGGGAACAGTCGAGACCAGCTGGAGTGAGGGTGTGAGGGGGGGCAGCGTAGTTTCTTCTCGCTGGTGCGAGGAATTTCAATTCGTAGTGCAGACCGAGCATCGGACGGATAAGTTGGTTAATTAAAATCGAAGAGGGGAAGAAAGTTCTGGGAACAGAAATACGTAATTATGAATCCAACGGTCGTTGTTTAATCTCGAGCGTGCCGGCGGTTGTCTGCGCTCGAGCACCGAGAAAGAATCGGACGTAAATTTTAAGTGACCGGTGACGAACGACTGACGGCATAAAACTGGGAACGGTGTAAAAAAAATGAATAAACTGGATTGGAAACGTTTCGAATGCAGATTACGATATCAATTGGAACGGGTAGACTCTGAAACAATTTATCAAACGTTGCTCTTTATTGTTCCATTCGTCAATAACGAGCATTCGTAACATGTTATTACGACTCGTAATCGGCTCTCGTAACTCTCGAAACGTCGAACAAGGCAATAATATAATTTAAAACGATTGCCAGGTTTCGTCTCAGACATCCGCTGTAACGAGTCCACTCGACCAAGGCGGCAACGATCCATTACACGGTAGAAGAAGGAGCTTCCTCCCTCGACGTATCTGATCCTCATAATTTTCAAGTAGCTGACTATAATATGATACGAATTAGTAGCGAGGCACGGGGGATTTCTGCATTATGCAAAGGGGTTAGTTATGGAAATAACTGCAGGGCATGTAACCCGCAGTCCGTGTAACTAGGATGGACTAAAAATTTATGCAAATCGGTCGTTCTGGATACATAATACCTAGGAAATTATCACTTTTCTATAGGACACATTTTTATTCTTCCATTGCTAATTATATAACAACATTCGAACAGCACAGCAACGAGACAGCGATGCTCGAATGATCAGGTATTCGAATTTCACCCACAGCGACCATGCATCCGAGCAGTGAACTATTCGAATAGCTTCAACCTTAACCACGATAGAACGTCCAAATCCTAGTTACCGCGGTGCAAAGGAAATCTGAATAGTTATTGCGATTTCCGCGTTCGAGTGGCGTTTCGTGGACTCGGTGGTGGAAAACGCGCTAGAGGATCGTTGTGGGAAGTGAAACTGACAAATACCAGGAGGGAGAGAAAGGGAGTTCAGCCGTAACGGGAAAAGAGACTCGGAAGATAACGCGAGTAAGAGAGTGAAACAGAGAGATGGTGGGATACGACCCCTCACTATGGAGTTTGAGGCTTGTTTGAACAGGCTCCAGCTTCCAAAGAGGGTGGACGGGGGTATCGGGAGTTGCTATGACGATCACGCCCCATCGAATTACGCGAAAATTGCCCTACGTACCCTCGACCACCCCCTCCACCCTGTCCTACTCCGTCCTTCATCAGGACTTCGGTAATTTCGAACTACCGCGTTACGAATGCGACTATAAACGGTCCTGCCGAAGCGTACCTGTACACAAAATTTCTGACCTTCGACGACAACCCCCGTTTGAACTCTCCAGGACATGATACGTGCCCTATCAGAAGTGTCCTTTCCGTTGCGTGAGGTTTGGAACGAGAATTGCGACGTACGTGGGGTCTGGTGAATGGCCCGTAATGTTAGGGGGTGTTCTCATCGGAAACGTCATTTCTAGACTAATCTTTGGGGTTTGATATTTACCATTCGCTATACAATTTTTTCAAATTAAACGAAGCGTGATGAAACCACCATTTTGCTTCGAAACTATGAGGAAAAAATTGTTTAAGCCTCTATATTGTTATATTCCTGGCACAATAGGAGGTCCTGAATAGTTGCATTTCGATTCTTTGCATATATTCCGTCAGATACCTTCCTTCCAAATAAATTCTTCGTACAAATCCGAATCGGCAAGTTTTGTACTTGTACTTGTTGTGTCGAGAATGTAGTCCATTCCACGCGAGAAATGGATAATAATTCTTTACGAACATCGTATATCCTTGTTATTTCCAATCGAGCCAAACATCAACAAACGTTAACTGTGTCCGCTATCGGTGCTTTCATCTTAATCCTTCGGCCATCCCCAAGGATGATAAAGTTCGCAGACCGTCGTTTTCGAGAATTACGTCCAATATCAACGGCGCAGCGGATTTCTAAGCGAGACAGACATTACACGAAACTCGTCTCGGAGTTTCTGCAATCCTTTACGTGACTCCTCGCTGCGGCCACCGGGGTTCGCCCGGTTTGTAGCACCGAAGGGACGCAATGTTTTCGCATTAAGGGGCAAACCGTCGTTAACCCGAGGCGCCTGTGTCGTTGCGACGACGCAGTTTATACGCCGGAGGCGTCGATTAACCGGATTTTCTTGTAATAAAATTACGCCTGGGAAATTTCAAGCGCGACGGGTTGTCAAAATCATGGAAAGTATTTCTGCGACGTTTCGTTTCGTTTGTTTCAATATTCTGCTCGTTGCGTTACGGAGTTTACTCAGACTGATGGAAATTTACAAAGTGTAAAGCGAGCTGGAGCTTTGTGTGATTCGCCGCGGTGAACGAAGTGCGATAGAACAATAGAGTACAATTAATGTTTACATTTTCAATTTTAACGAAGGGAATTCTGATTCCACGTCAAATTTTCTTATAATTTCTTTATTTACTCTTACCCTTTCGATTCAACGCGACAGAGGGGTGAATATTCGTCCGAAAATATGTATTGTTTTTTGCGCGTAATACGACGTAAAAGTAAAACGAATTCTCGTTTTTACGCGATTTTTTCGTGTCGAAGGAATAACCGCTTAATGCGCTGTATAGCATCCCTAGGAGTTTCCGAGGAAACAGCTTGTAACGTTGTACGCGAAACATCCCTACACTTTCACGGTGCTAAAACGAAAACGTGGTTTTCCATTTACGAAAGATAAACCGGCCTTGAAGAAAATAACAGTGTTTCCCTCGATGTTGCATTTTATACCAAGTCCGGTAAAACACGCGAACATCAGGAGTAAATGTAACGGACAAAAGTGGTGGAAACTATTCGTACATCAAGTATTTGAATTTGAATGCGATACCGATATTTGAATAGCGATGTTTGAATAGTGACACTTGAATAGCGAATATTAATTTGCATGACGTGAAATTCAAACATCGAAAAGCAGAGCATCGCATGGTTGACATAACAATATGTTTCATGCAATATTTATCTAAAAATATTCCGCGACAGTCGACGAACGTGCAACAATTGCGTTTTCCTTTTACCAGAGAATGAAACTGGAAACGCAATCGACGATCGTTCCGCTCAGAGACAATTCGTCGACCCCTGACCATCGAAGGAATTAATTTCTCTTTGCGGTTCAGATTTCCATTAAGGCCGCCCGACGATGTCGTTTCGCTTTTCCTCTTTCTTTTTTTCGATTTTTCCTGCGGAGGCGACTAAAAGAGACAAGGCGTGCGCACAATGCCGCCACAATGGAGCGCAGAGATAGATGTGAATCGACGAGGGTACGACGGGTGGAAGGGAAAAACAAATAAGTCGAGAAAGGAGCGGTGGAAGAATAAACAGAAACGATATTCTTCTCGACGCGAGTCACCCCTCGACTTTTCACGGCAACGTCGGCGAAGTTAATCGAAGAATTTGTGGATTTTTCTTCTTCGATGGTATTATCCGACGACCCTTTGTTGCATTCTGTCCAGGGCAAAATTTTAATTGCGTTGCATTTGGTGAAGTGGGAGGACGATTAAACGAACACGGTGAATCCTGTCTAAGAGGCGCGAGATAACCTTGGTGCCCACTACTTTATCGAACTCCTACGAGTTTTAGTAAAAAGCATGGGCTGACAAATGAGCTTCATAAATAACGTAGTTTACAAGAAAATTCTGTAAACTGAGTTTTTATTACGAACAGAGGCGTACAAGTGTTTATTCAGAATTTCAAGTTCAAAAACGTCTGGCTTGTTGTTTGCCTCTCTATCGGTTTGTCGCCTAAGTTTCGACGCAGTTTCCTTTCGTGCATATTATCGTCTTCCGGCCCGATGAACGCCTCATCGCGCAGACGGCGCGATCGTCCTGACAGTTTTCCGAGGGACACCGAGACTCCTGGTAGGACAATGCAGGAGGGTGAAAGTTTTCAGCCACACCAGACACGTGGATCCGAAACGGTCCGATGTAGCGGCGGGAGGGGTGACGGTACGGTTGACACTTTATTGCTATCGCGAATTGGATCTGCTTTGTCTCCGCGTCTACTAGGGACTCCATAGTTTCGCAACTGTCTCCAAGAGATCGTCTATGATTCCATCGAGCTCCCCGAGAATTATTTGCTGGCTTTTAATTAAACTTGGCCAGGGCGAATTTTTTGGGACAATGTATTTGCTTTCGAGAATTTATTTATAAGTATGAGTATAGTAATTTTTCTGACATGTAGAGTATGATTATAAGTAAGTTTTCTGACATGTAGTAAGCCGAAGGTTCTGTAATAAGACTGTAGGCGGGATTTAGGAAGAATAGAAACGACGAAGCGAGTATGTTATTATTCAGAGTGACGTTGCATTGGAAATTCGACACATCTCAGTTCGGTTAGACGTCGTCCAAGGATCCCCAACGAAAGTCGAGCGAGCTAAGGGCAAGTGTCCTCTACTAGAAGGTCCCTAAAATTACAAAAAATAAATATCTACTCAAGGAAAATATGTAGTAAACTTCGGAATGTCTTTAGGGCCTCCTCCGGGAACCAAGGAATCCCTAACATATTTCTACCTCTGAAATCGAACCATGGAAACCTTCTTCCCCGATAAATGAGTCATCCAGGTGAGATCCCCCATCCACGCCCTTAATGCCTCGACGAGTCATCTTTGAGCGTCCTGTATAATTAGGCGGGGCCCGTAGTAACCGTAGCATGGAATTAGGGTAATGATAAACAGAGGCCTAGAGATTACACACGAATCTCGAGTCAAAAGGCGAGATTGAGGAAGACACGGTAAACGGTACAAGGGAGACGGAAAGAGGAACAAAGAGAATACGTACGAACGTGACCAGCCGCTTAGTCAAAGCGCAGGCAGGCAGAGGCAAGCCGAGACCTCGCGTATATAAACGTTTCCATCTCCTCCGGAGTCGAGCATATTGCGTTAACACTGAGGGTGCAAACAGCCCTCGTCTGTCTTTCTCGCCCTGCGCGTCTGTCCTCTCCTTCTTTCCAGCGTTCGGTCGCGCTTGCATAAACCGAAAGACCCCCTGGAGTACAGTCAAGCTAATAATTAAAGTAGCTGGAAACGCTCGTTAAACCGTGGCGATGCGTGCCCTGCATCATCGAGGACGTTCCCTTGGTCTGCAATTAGCAACGTCCGTCTTCTTGATTGACACTCTGTCGGCAAAATTGGGTTACTTTGCACCTTGCCAGGTAGAATCGTTTGCATTGAAACCTGAGAGGGATCGATTTGGTTTTTTTGGGTGGGGGGTAGGTACCATTTGGAGGGTGGGAGGGGATGTAAGAAGGTCAATTTAGGATTGGTGCAGCGAAATTAATATCGCCACCCTTAAAAGTAATCGTCTTTTATAATTCCAAAATTCAGAATCCGTAAGATCGATGTTTCCGAACTTCGTCCCTCGATCTCGAGTCTTCCTGGCCTCTGGTAACCGGTTTCGATTCTTTGCACCATCCAGCCAATTTTTGTTTTACTTTCAGCTACTTTGCATAAACTGTTTGGTTCGTGAGGCGCCAGAGGGATGCGAGTCTGCTAGATAACAGAGAGGGTTAGTTAATGATTAATTCATCGTATCGTTACGAGTGGCATTGTGCCGCCTGTGCGTAAATGTTATCCAACTTGGAGGGATGTAGCAGAGAGAGAGACAGCGAAAGAGGATCGAAAGGGGAAACGCGGGAGGGTGGGGAGGGCGGGGGAGGATCCCTTTTGCAGCTAGTTCCTTCCGTTTGTGTCTACGAATAAGACTGTCAGGGGTTAAATGTTTTATTGAAATATTCCAGAGAGCCTAAACGCGCTCGCGTGCGACTAAAAAACTACTCACGAAGAGACGACGACGACATAACGATTAGGACGACGTCGTTAGACGATAAAAGACTCTCTTCTGTGTACACGCGACATTTAGGAAACGAAGAATGATTGGCTTCAACTTCTAAATTGATTGGAAGCTAGAACTCTGCGATTACGGTCATTCCATGTATCGTTTCATTTGATGATGTTTTAAAAATTAAAAAAATTTAATTTTAATTCTAATACTAATTTTGATTTCAACCTCGTAGTTTCACACAGGCTTTAGTTGAATTCTAATTTTGATACGATTCATTAATTAATTCGAAACGGTCGAATTATTATCTCCTTAAAGAAAAGTTTACAGGTTCCATTGGCCCCTTTTAATTCCGTATTCCCGGCGAAGCGATCGCAAGAATCAGTTTCAAATCGAAATTCTCGCTTTGGAGTGGCTCGCACTTTGAAGGCTGCCCTCGAGTTTCCAAGCAAAGTCGATCTCTGAATTCCCGAGGTGCACGGACCCTCTCTCTCTCTCTCTCTCTCTTTGCTGTCTGTCAAAGACTTTCGATTTAATCTCCGCGTCCGCGACAGGCAACTTCACGGACCACGAGGAGCCAAGGATGAGGGGGCGGGGAGTCAAATCGAAGCGTAAACGTGCAACTTTTTCCTCTCAGTTGGGGGGGACAGAACGCAGAAACGGAACAATGGTATTTCGTAATTGCATCAGGAGACGGAAAACAGCGAAACTCAGGGTCCCTCTATTTCTCCGTGTGCTCGTCAGGTTGCGAATCGATTCTTACCGTGACGAATCGCGTTCCACTTTCTTTCTTACGGCGCCTCGTTCTCAGGAAATCTAACGACTGATTGCCCACGACCGAAACGGGGCCACGTGTGCACGGGCCCCTCTCCGTGAGACGAAGAGGCGCTTCAGGTGCTGCTGGCGAAGGTTAAGATACAACTTTATTCTCATTTGATCTGCAAAATTAGTTTTCATACTTTTCAAAGAGTAAAATGAGTTACTTGCCAATTATAAATATTCCCGCGAGTTTCGCGACAGCACTTCCGCCGCCGTTTTCGCCCTCCACCTATCCGCATTATTATAATCGCGTAAAAAAAAAAGGTGCACGGCGAAACGAACAAAATAAACGAATAGATAAATCCCCCGCAGGGATTTTTACACTCGGTTATTGCTCGCGTCCTTTGCGTCGTTCCGATGAACAGCGCTGGTTGGGCGATCGCTATTGCCGCATTTACGCGCCGCGATGCGGGACACGGGCGATGAAAAGTGTGCAACCATGCAAAAAGTGCGACGATAAACGCGGAATGAAGTGTGGAGGAAACTGTTACAGATGACTGCTGTTTTGGTGATTAATTGGCGCGGATGGTTTACGGAGTTGGATTTCAATGTTTCCAGTCGAACACGTACAATCCGTTAAAGCCCAGCCCCGCCTCCTTTGTCGTCTGAGCAGACGCGTACTATAATTTAACAGGGACGTACTGTTCAAAAAACCGTAAACATTTATTTACCTCTGTTTTTTTTGTTTTTGTTTTTGCGCGAATGGGGAGTTATAAAACTGTCACGGCGTTCGCTCGTGCCGAAGAACGAAGTGGATAAGCGATTCGGTCTGGAAAATGTTCCATGCGGGTTGTAAAACAAACGATGCAACTGCGATTTAAGTCCTTTGGAGTTATATATGGAGATAGTGCGATTAATTTATTTGCTATAGTTGTTGTTGGGTGATTGAGTGTCCGTAGGGGTGCTTTTGCAGGGTTGAAATAATCACTGGCGTACAGAAATAGAAAATAAAGAGATTTATAACTATGATATTGTCAGGACCTATACAGTGTACTACCAACTATAAACTACATCAGTGACTATATTTTAATATCAACTACGTGATACGTCGGAGTATCGCGAATTCCAATTCCCTAGAGTACGAAGGAACAACACGTATTGGAAGCAGACTGATTCCTATATCTGGAAACGCCCACCAAGCTCGATACGTGTCATGGGATCATGGCGTCGCGATTTTGGAATAAATCGAAACGTTTGTATGGCTCGCAATGTACAAGCGTTACCCTGCTGTTATCGCGTCACACGATAGATCCCGCTCGCTACGTGGTTTCCTTCTCGTCGACGATGACAATGGCGACCAGTGTACGGGGTCTCTAGTCGAATGGAAATTTGCTCCGTACACAATGGGATACAGGCGAGGGAAACCATGCGCAACTGGAAAGCGGTTGAAGTGTTCGAAGCGCCCGGTCCAGGGGCTGCGTACTCGCGAAGCGTACTTCGAACCGAAGCAGACGAGGCCAGGTCAAATATTTTTACTATCGGAGGGATTCCAAAGTGGATATTAAGAAAATGCTTACGAGCATCTTGCTCGTTTGCGTGTCTGCTGCGACACTTACGAAATTAGTAGGCTTTTATCTCGTTGAGGGAGAAAACTTAATTTAGGAGGATAACTGTGCTTTGGGTTTGGGTCGAAGTTTGGCTGGAAAGTAAATTCGCAATCGTTAGTCTTTTAATTCTGCTCCATTTGATAAGGTTTTTATACTTCACGTGGGTAATTTCACCAGGTGCTCCACTTTGAAGTGAAATGGAAGTCCCCGCTTAGTCACTTCAAAGCTGGGACCACTCTAATGAGAGGAACTCAATCTTAACACAGAGAATGTTTTTTACGCTTCAGCGGCAGGAGAGCGCAGGACACCTCGTGTCAGTTAATTCACGAGCTGCCCCGCTTTCAAGCGAATTGATAGCCACCAGTTAGTCACCTGAAACCGGGAGACTGGCGGAGCAAGAAAATCTTAACGTTAACTATTTCCTTTTTCTATTTGGTTTCTATAAAAAGCAAGGTTTTGGATTGGATATAGAATCGAGATATATAAATAAATATTTTACAGCGTGAATATAACTATATACACTTAATAAACAGAATTAATATTTTTTTAATACTTCAATATATTTTACTGGATCTCTAAACTACGAATTACTCCTTTTCTGGAACTCCACGAAGTGCTAGTCTACTTGTAATTACCACAACTAAGTAATCTCGTGGCTGTAAACGCTAATTACTCTCTAATTAATGCATATTACGAGGACAAGAGAAGCTTCCGGCGATTATGTAAAGATGCCTTTCCTCAATTACAGAGGGGTGCATTCGCCCTCGACGGAACTCGCGCGTTTATCAGAATTAGGTTTAATTTCTCGGGATGGTCTCAAGTGCCAGATAGGAATAATAAACAAAGATTTAACACTCGAAATTTTGCCGATTACGTTATCGTTCGATTGGCCTGTCGAGTTCTTTCTTTTATCGCAAAGGGAATCGTTTATATTTCTGTGTTCAGTGAAAATTCGAATCCAATTTTCATACCAAGTAAAGTCATACTAAAGTCATTTCCTATGTCAACGTGAAATGTTTGGTAAAGTAATCATTAAATTTTGGGTTTTAACAAACAAAATTTGATTCCGAGTTTCAATCAAAGTATTAAAAAAAAATAAAATTATTCTAAAGTAATTATCCTTGTCACATTGTTTGTACAAAACAATCTCTTAGATCTTAACAAACAGAATTTTCACGGAATTAGGCGCGTCGTTTTCGAAACGGAATCCCTTTTCAAAGTACTTCAGTCAATTGCTGGCTCGAATGGGGTGCTGGAAACAAGTTGCCACCCCTTAACAAGGATGTAAAGGGAATGGATTGACGTCGTGTCATCGCTACCCTCGGAATAATTATAAACGGGAGGGCGACGGGAAACCATTGAAATGATACTGCACGGAACAAGACATTGACGTTTGAACTTGTCATCGACTTAATGGACGTTCAGGCCGCAATTAAAAGTCGAAAGTTTCGTAATTACACCTGACATCTTTCAATCTTTGGTTGCTTCGATATTTTGTTGGCAATCTTTTAATAAAGTGTTTTTATTCACCCATTATCTTTTAATTATTATTACTTGGTTAAAATATGTCTAAATATTTATTAAGACCGTTCAAGTTTTATTGGTTTAAATAAGAGAACGATAGATTTTTAAACGAATTTCATGGTTGCATTTATTTGTAACATTAACAAATTGAAATACCACTTTACAGGTTTATTCGAACTGAACGAAACACAATTAAAGCTATAAAAATAATTGTACCCACCCCCGCTATAAAAATAATTTCTAAATGTCTAAATCCATTCTGTCAAAAATTCACCTACATCAAGTACCCTAATACTCGTCCATTCGCCTGAATTCGACCGAACCGTCCAGGTGTATCATGTGCAACGATGTTTTAATTCAAGCAGTGGAAAAAAGGCTCAGGTAGAAAAAAGAATCGACAAAATTTCAACGAAACGAGCGCGATAGGCAGGTGTCACGCCATCTCGACCCCCCGACGCGACGATTACGACGATTACCGGTGGCTCCCGCGGGGTCTCAGAGGGTGGGAATCGCCTCCGTTGACATTGCGTCACGAAGCACTAACCACATTATTTATGCCACCTCGTAAAACTTGTGGCGTGCCTAAACACACTACTCGTTGGCCGTCGACCATCCCCCTCTTCACGGGGAAGGTTACACAGCGGCCAGGGGGAGGAAGGGTGAGTACCTCTGTTTGTGAAATCCACCGCCTCCTGATAGTGGAATTGCTTGTATCAGCGACGGCTGAAGGAAACTAAACGTTACGCGATCTTGGCGTCGCGCCAGGGTTCCGGTTAGAATCGCGAGACGCATTTCCGATGGAATGACGCATAGTTGGACGTTAGGGGATTGATAGGAGAATGCAAACTTTGACGCTATTCGCGATTGGAGGCAAATTCCACTTTTCTAGGAAAATCTCAACAGGGCAAACTGTTTAAGATAAATTTCATGGAATTAATTTCTGTATGCATTAAGATAACCGCCGGAAGGTGTAGAAGTAAAGCAACACGCGGGAATTCCAGCAAAGTATAAAATACAGAAGATGTTTGAAGATTCAACGGAAAATATCGCATGTCTATAATCGTATTCTGCTCCTAAACGGCCAAGTATAAGTTTCCGTGTCGGTATGCCGGAGGGTTACCATTTTCAGAGTATTTTCGTTGCATGTCCGTTATCAGCCCGGTCACGTGAATATCTTGCTTAATGCGAGTAAGAGAAGGAGCACATCGAAGAAACAATTTCTTTCGCGGTGGATCGACTGAAACTCGTGCAAATTCGATATTCGATGTTTCGAGCTTTGAGACAATGATCGTACTGCAATATTTAGAAGTATCTTTATGTATAATAAATATGTGTTGACCGCGATATTTATTTTTAGGATTTAGGATTTATTTTTTCTTCTCTCATTTGTTTCCAGTTACCCTACTCGATGGAGCTGGATTACGACGTGGTGGGTGTCCCAGGCGGCGCCTCGGAGATGATGGCCCTGCTTCCTCCCAGAGTGAATGTGTCAGCCCGAGGAGAAGTGCCAGTCACGTTACAAGTATTCAGGATCAGGCTGCCGTGCTCGGGTCTCGTGAGCGCCGAGATTCCTCTGGCTTTGAGGTTGAACGTCACTGCTCCACCTGGGACCAGATACAACGACACAATTTTGGTTTTCAAGAGAAATAAAATTTGCTTCAAAGGTGAGCGAAAAGGTTTCTTCAACCCCAATTACAAAATACAATTACAGTGGAGTTTATTGATAACAATGCAAAGTGGAATATTATTATTTGATATAGCAGAGATTGAAGAATTCAATAAACAATATTCTGTATAACTGTAACAAAATCGTATAAAAAAACTGTAATAATCCCCACACCTTACAATACACCCTTACCGACACGTCACTTGAAACCGGTGCAGCTGCGCGACTAAAATCGACGCGTACGCACGCAAACGTTACAACGCCAACATCCGACCCTCGATAATTACTCGTTTTATGTAATCGCGAATTTAATTAGCACGTTCGTCCACGGCCGGTGAATGCCTTCGTTACAGGCGTCGCTATTTCGACGCGTTCGCGATTAAAACACAGCCGAAGCTTGCAATTCGGCCCGCGGTCCCTTCCGAGCGCGTTTCTATACGCGATTTATGACCCTTTATGCCGAGCCGCGATCGGCAACAACAACGGTGCATAATTTCCGAAACAAGCGTCTCGCCTATGCGTTTCGCCACCATTATGCTTCGGCCTCGCTGTGAAAATCGAGTGATCGAAGTTCGGTTATAACGATCGGCCGACAAATTTCGTTCAATTACATACACGGAACGAGTGATGCGCTTTTCGACGGCAATTTCTGTCGAGCGGATTTATTAATCACCTGTGGATGGAAAATGGCGAAACGATGGGATCGATTCGATAACATACTCGCCGCGCTGTTGCATTTAATAATAGCGTCGATACACTTTTCGTTTATTTCTTTGAGTCGTGGCGAGTAAATATGTTGAACGGATAGATACAGGGTGGTCCATGAACTAAAGCTGCGTGATATAAAGGGTGTGTGCAACGTTAAAGTTTCCAACTCAAAGTTTCGACTCGTCGTCACGTGAAAACGGACCCCTGGAGGGGAACACGGGTCTGCGAGGAGGTCTGGGGACAAGAAACAGTAAGAAGCACGAAGTTGACAGACGCTGATCCGGATCCAGTTACCGGCGCAGTCGACGTTACAACGAAAAGCAATCCGACGAATAAAATTGAATCTCGTCGGGAGTCGGTGTATTTAATGAAAGAGAAGAGGAGGAAAAGATCTCGCCGGCCGAGATCAAGAGGATCGACCGCCGTGGAAAAGTGGAGTAGAAGATGAGAGAGCTGAAAGTAGGAGGGGGGTTGAAAGGGGATGAAAATAAGTAATCGTCTCCGAGGGAAGACGAGGAGTACTTGCGCGTGTACGGAGTCCCTTTTTCGGCGGGATTTGCTTTATTCTTGACCCGCTGTAGAACCTCGTCCCCCCTGGTGGACGAATGGTACGGATTCTTCAGGGCTCGAGAGGTCCTGCAGAAATCCGAAATCCGGAGAGACCGTTCGAAAATAAACGAATCCCGCGTCGGCTCCTCGAGTGCTCGTATTTCTCCTCCTGTACGCGGTACCGGGTTAAGAATGTTCGATGGTCCAAGGGCGGTCCAGGGGCAAATATTGGAGGAAAAGTGGCGCATGAAAGGGGATATTAGCGCCGTGAACGATTTCAATGCGGGCATTGTTCGCTCGTTTCTTTGGGAAATCGGTGGAAACGCGGAGAAGAGCGTTCTGGGTCACTGTATTGCCGAGGATGAACATCGAATTTTTACTTCTTTCTTTCTGGTATTAGATGCAACGGCGAGGAAATATTTCTAACCCTCGCAAACAGCTTGCAAGGCATTTATTTTAATATTTTAAGTTGACGGTACTGTTAACCTCCGATAATATGTCTGCTTCAGATTATTCGTAATTTAAATTACGGACTTCCACCGGTCACGAATTACCGCAATAAATTGACATAATTGGAAACGCGACAATTTGTCCGTATTTCAGGATGAAATTCGTTTCGAGCGGAAAGACGCACCTTTCCTTCCGCGACCGGCATCGCGCGGTTCGGGCGGAGGGTCATTCCATTAATCCCACGGGGACTTAATTCTGGACCTCCGTAAATCTCGGTTAAGGTTTGTTTGATAGCGTCGGATAGCATCGCCTGTCGGGATTTAACTGAGATACACCCCCCTCTTTGGCCTTCAACGTGGCTTCTCGGCACCGCTGGTTTGTTCTTAAACTCACAAGTTCCCCGTCCCGGTGCGTCGACGAAGTTTAATCGATCCTCCGTCCGTGCTCGACTAACGCGAGCAAATTGATTCCTTTGTCCCGCCACCCGTTAACCTTCCTCCGGGCGTTTATAATTAAAAATCAAGCACCGCGGTTTCATTACAGGGCGCTCGAGCATCGGTTACCGTGATTCAGCTTTGTGCAGGGCCGATTCGTGGTTTGTTGAATGTAAAGCGCGGAGGAGGAAAACTTGATTAACGCCTTACGTATCTATTGGTAGCGACGGGACCGTGGACGTTTAGGTTCCTAGGTTAGAAATTGAAATCAATGGGTTCGATCGGTTGACCACCGAGGCACCCGCATATGGGTGAGAAAGATTCTCACTAGGGAATCGAGGGGTGTGCTGTAATAACGCAAGACGGAGACGGAGCAGGAAGTGAAATGAATTTTGTACTAATTTTACGATTTTTTGTATTCTGCATTTTTTGTTTGTGTTGCCAAATGTTTTAGGAATAAAATGAACACGTGTTCGAAAGAAAATTTTGCTCAGTTCCAAACATTAATCCTTCCCCCGTCATTCTGAAAAGGAAGGACGGAGAATCCGGAACGACATAATTTCATAATTAGGTACCTGTGCTACGATTCGAAGGAAACTTTTACGATGCCGCGACTTCTTAAGTGGATCGTCGACGATACTCGTTCTAGGCGTTGAATAAATAAACGAAGGATCGAAGAATAAGTGAACACGCGAGCGATTCAATCACCTCGTCGACGCTAGGAAAAAATGGAACAACGGAGCTTAACGCCATCCGTCAAAGCAGCCCCCGAAGTAAAGTTGCGCGCCGGAAAGAATGAAAACCAAACTTACTTAAAAAGTTTGTCCGCCTCGTCGAGCATCGTGCACCGTGTAAGAGAGAAACATTTTAAAAAGATGTCGTCTCCCGGCGAATAAAGAAGCAAAGATTCCACTAAGAAGTTGAAAGCAGCGCCGGTGGGGCAGCCCGCACGATTTATTTAACTTTTTCTCTACCACGGTGTTCCCGGTGCGCATCTCATCGCGCTCCAGCGAATGCTTCCTGGTCCGAGTGTTTCGCGAACGTTCTCGTCGGTTCCAAACCTCATCCGTCTGGTTCGCGTTATTTATTCTGGCAACAAACGGAGTCCTGCCGGTCCTGCTCCTTCGCCTGGAAATCGGGGGGGGGGGGGGGGAACAACGCGAGAAAAAATTCGTTACAGCAGAGGGTCTTTCTTGAGAGAGCCACACGCGGTTGTCTGATTTTCTTCGGCAAGATTTAAATACACATTTTAATTCAAAACGAAGCTTAATTTCGCAGTAAAAGCATTGACCTTGATATATAAATTTCCTTTGTTGAGATACAATATCAAAAATTGGCGAAATGGGTATAGCAAATCTCCAGGAACTATGAAATAAACATTATTATTAGGCATATGTATAATAGGGTAGTATCTCTATCGTGGGGTGGATATCTAAAAGCAAGTGTTAATCAGAAGATGCATCTTCCTCTGAAAATAGTTCTGGTACGTCTAGAGATGCATTTTTTCCATTTGCATTATTTAGCTCTTCCAAGGAGGAAGTATTTGTATCGTCTACTGAAGAACAGTTTTGTTATTTTCCTTGGAAAGGGGAAGAAATTTTATGGTACGCCTCGTGCTCGACAAACACGTTCGCAACTTCGCGAATCTCTAATATCTCATTTCGCCACCTACAAATTCGAGCTGCGCTTAATTCGACGAAATAAGAAGTTCGCAGCTTGGAAGCAATCGAACTGCAGCCCGTATCTGCCAGCAACACTAGTCCGTTACCGATATCCAACGGTTGCAAACTTCAACCTCGTCAAACCAAAATGTCTCAAAAGATTCGAGCTGCAATTTCAAAGGCGGGAGTTCCCCACCCCCGAAGTTAGACTCGCAAGAGAATGGCCAGCGAAATGGAGGGCACCGGTTCAAAGGAAGAAGAGAACGAGTCGACGGACCGCGAAGGGATTTCAATTTCCAATACAATCCTCTGGGGAAAAAAAAACCCGAGAATAACGCGTTTCGAAGAAGACGAGGCGGGAATGCGATTTCGACCCGCGGTTCGTGAGAAAATTTGCATGACGTCGTCGGGAGCGGGCTGCAAGGGAGGTGCAAAAATTCCACTTTTGTTTAGCACGCGGGATTCCGGCGGGGCATAAAGGTGGAATGCGGCAAAGAGTTATCTACGGCGGAAAGCGCAAACGAACGTGAAAAGAAATGTGACTATATAGCTTGCACCGGTGGCTGCGCATTGTAGAAGATTCGTCGTTCGCGGTGGACCGAGCAGGCCAGGAGGTCTGATTCAAAGGAATTTCCTTCCTTTGGTTCTCCCGTCCCTTACTTTCCATCTCCCTGCGCCCTCGGAAGGTTCGTCGATGTCGCTGACTCGATAGCGTCGCGACACATGCGATCACCATTTATTCTGCTGTTTATGATGATACGATAGGTCGTCAAAGGATGACTGCAACGGTGATCGCTCGGAGTGATGGGGAGAAGAAAACGATGATAGCGCTCCGTTTAATATACAATGCGACTGTACTTAGGTACTGACTGTATTTAGGTACTCGCGCAATTTTCATTCGACACTAAGAATAATTAATTCTACCACATACTCAATTTTGAATAATATTTAACAGACACACATGGCATTATTTAAAGAATTATTACGTCCCCGCAGTATGTCTAGAAATAAAAATTCATGAAAACAGACCACGAGTATCGAAATTTCACCACGGAAGAAATTGATGAAATCGACGACGTGGCAAAAAGCGTCGACGCAACTCGACGTATCGACTCGTACGATTGTCGCGTCTCTGGTTCCCATAAACGACCGACCCATCAACGTGTCGACGGTTCACGGATGAAAATGGGCTCTCATGCGCGCACCGGGCGGGAAACGATTCAATCGACAAAATGGATTGTCGATCGCGTAATGCGGCTGAAACACGCTTTGTGGATGTAATGCAATTATTTCACGGCGGCGCAGAAGTCCGCTCATTAAATCGCGCACGAATCTATGTTAATCGTCGCATTTCTCTGTTATTACGCTGTCAGAGTCGCGCTCCAGTACCAGAATTTTAACGAAACACCTGCGAACGGCGCATTACCTTTGTCCGTGCCGTGGAACTTTGGCGGGCATATTCGCAACCGGCGATACTGTAAATATCGCGGGAATACATTTTTGATGATACGCGAAGAGTATTGAAATCTCATCGAGCGATTCCCGCCGATGGAAGCGTTCGTGGTCAATTAACAAATTACGGTCATTGCGTGCCTGATTTTCGCCGGCGATCATTTCCGATAGATTTTAAATTGCAATTTAGGGTACTAGCGATGGAAAGTTCGAGATTTGTAATAGAAATTGCTAGGAAACCGTGGGAAAATCGTTTTATTTTTACGAGTATTTCATTCTCTAGCAATGGTGTTTGATTTTCCTTTATTTTCATTCCGGAAGCAAATTCGATTTAATCGAAGAAGAGACTCTTTCTGAATCAATGTTTGTGCATGTGTTTAATGTCTTTCTCTTTCTTAGAAGTACAATCAACAAATGAAAGCTACAACCATCGCTTTATAGATTGAGATGAATTTCAATGCAACAAAAATCGTTGAAATTTTTGTGTTCTAGGAGTGGAAGCGCCTCCAAGGAATGATTCTGTTCGTTTGGAGCCAGGACCTCTAGTAAACGGTGCGGGGGCTCTTTATGTCGCCGCGACGTGTGCATGCGCCTTAATATTGGTCGTCGGTAGCGTGGCGAGCGCTCTGTACATTCGCAACAGCAAGGCACGCATTCAAGAATCGCAGTAAGTATAATTACGCAATTAATTAATTTCCAGAATGACTCCGAACGAAATAATTCCCTTCCTATAAAATGAAATGAAAGATCACGCGACGGCGAGGTAAGAATCGATCAACGGGCTTGGCAATCATTGTGCTTTATCGGTACAAATAGAGGAAGCGTTCCTCGAGTTAAAGTTAGCCTGCCTCGGAAGAAGACAAGTGTTCTCTGCTCCCATCGAGGGAAGAGCCAGGTCGTGAAGGGGTGGAACAGAGGCTGAGGATAGCGGTTTCCCTTCCTCCGGATCTCCTTCTTACGTCCTCTCCCGGAGGAGTCCTCTTCAACGGAGGCGCGTAGCCCTGCAATAAAATGTCGGCTGCCGTGCCAAGCGACCGACGGATCACCAGGGCTTATTGAAAGGATATTTCATGCGGACGAGTTCCTATCCAGCTTATCCACCCCCCAACGAATACCCCGCGGGGGTGGCAGAGATCTTCCCGCCGACCTTTTTGTCTCTTCCCTTCGGTGAACCGGGGTCCGGCGAGCCTCCGAGTTTACGAATCCACCCGGGGAATTCGCGACTGCTTTTCGCTCCGACTGGCTCGCGGGAAATGAGAACGCGCCTGACGATACGTGAAAACCCGTCAGCTGTGCGACTTTTACGAGTGACCGACCAGACGGGTTACTCTGCCTAAAAACAAATCGCTTTGGGTCTGTTGCATGTTTATGATAAGCTTGATAATTTTAGTAAGATTTATAAGACTCTTCTTGGTTGAATTGTATATTCAAGGATATGAACCGAGCAGATCACAATTTTTTGTGTCGCCCTCTTACCACCCATAAAGTACAAAGCTCGCTCCGGCTTGGCAAACTAGCTTCCTGCGGTTCCAAAAAGTGGCAAGGAGGTCAGACATATACTCGTGCCGAGAAATATAGCGGGGATTATGTTTTAATATTTCCTTAACGTAGGCAGGACACCGAGGGACACCATTCGCGCGTTAGGGGAGAATAGTTTCTTCATCGAGCTTTTATAATCCATTTTATGGTGCATACATTATGAAGTATGTCTGCTCAAGGATACCTTGCCCGAAGAAATTCTGGTAAAAGAAGATCCCAAGACAAAGTTTCGAGGAGGAGGAAACTTTTACTCTCTCCAGCCCTTCTTCGTCTTTCCTTTGGTCTAGCTTTCCTCCACTTTATGCAGACTTGTCATACTTCCTTTGAATATATTAATTCTTCCGAGACTTCCTCTACTCGCGATTTTATGCGCGATTTGCGCGGAAAGGATGTAATTCAAATCCTCGGAGATCCGTATCATCCAGTTTATATTCTCAATTTTTATTCCTCGTCCCTCACCGCCGCTATAATTACGAGCTTAGTGATTAAGCGCTGCTCTCTGGCGACGAAAAATTAAATACAGTCGAATTTCGGCAAATTAATTTTGTTTACATTGTAAGTTCATCGTTTACAATTTATTAACGAATCTTGTTTAATAAATTGGCTCGAAAAAGCAGCAACTTTTCTGGTATTTTTAAATTTAATTGTAAACTATTTTTTTGTGAATAAAATATAAAATAACGTTAATCTTTTTACATACGAATAGAAACAATCAACGTAGATAGAAGTAAAAATTCGCATTATTTTAATGATTTTCAGCAATTCTGTTTCTAAAGTAAAGCTTTCTAACCCGAGAAGTTTACAATTAGTATAAGAACATAGAATACATTTAACCAACAGTGTACGGCTATAAATTTGACAAGAAACAAGTGCTATTAACGGAAGCATCCCGCGAGATATTATACCCAGGAGCAAGGTATTCGATTAAAACCCTTATTAAGTCTAACTCTAATTAAGAGACGCTCGTCGCAATGGTCGTATTAAAGCTCGAGCGTACGAGGAATCTACTTAACGACAAGTACAGTGGAGAATCTCTCGGTTCTGTGTGTACATTAATTACGCATTCGGCGAAACGGTAGTTATTTCTGGTAGTGACGAGCCGAATGCGTTCTTGCGCGATTACACGATATCAATGGGATTAATTTCAGCGCGATGGAATTGTAAAAATTAGATCTCCAGACCTACGACCCGCAAAGCTTCAAATTATACTTGAATTACCCCACGACGGGCGAAATTAAACCACTCGAAGCAGAAAATTATCGCTGGTATCAATTTCCATCTTTTTCATTTCTGGCTGTTGCGCCTTTATAATCGTGCATTCGTATCGGGATGTGTAATTACTCAGGACCTTGATACTAAAAGAAGTAAACAATATCCTTGAAAATAGAATTATAAAAATGAAAAAGATATTTAATTATTCATGAATAATAAATTAGACACATTCAGTAATCATTGACACAGAATAATTTGCATACTCATTCACCACACCGTCAATAAAACCAGAATAAAAAAATAATTTACAAGAGCAACATACCTGATTCAACCCTCTATCGTTTCATACCAACACAAGACCAAAAAGGGTTTCATTTACCCTCTCGTTACCACGATCAGATCTGCACCATCGCCTTTCGTAATTGAACTTCCGTTATTTTTTAAAACCACTGGTCACATTGCAGGAATAGCTGGTACCCCAATAATCTCGCGTTTTAATACGCTCGCCGCTTCCATGGTAAGGAATCTTTATGGCATGGACATGGCTTGGGTACAAGTAGCTTCCCTTCCTTCCCAGTCTCGCTCTCGCGTCCTCTGTATCTCTCCCTCTCTGTCTCTTTTACATCGGCGAAGTCTCGGCACGGGCCAATTGTCTCTCGAGGGATATATTAGCTCTTTTGAGACTCTCCAGGCTGATAACGCGCGGGAAAACGAGGCTCCTGGATCCTTCTCTGCCCCTTGTTCGTTTCCCCCGGGGGCGAGACTGCAGATTTTACATCCGCTCGCTCGAGTAAACACAGCGCACATCCTTGCACCCTCCATACCCGTCGCCGCGTCGATCTCGACGCACAAAGGACGATTTTGGGGGTTCGACGGGAACACGATGCTCTCTGCGGCCGAATGCTCCGTTCGTGAACAGCGATAAGGATGTTTCTCTGACTTGCATTCTCTGCGTGGCTTGAACGGAACATACCGTGGCTAGCGTCCACTATTATTGATAATTTGTTGCTTGGATTTCACCTTTCTGTTTTGAAGCGAATATTTGTGGAAATTTGTGTTTATTTCACGACATCTTAATGAAAATGTTACGAATGGATTCGTAGGGTTCTCGCGATTAAAACGAATAGAAACACGACCACCATCGGAGCATTTGGATTGTCACGTGACTGACTTATTTATTTTAACCGAAAATAAAAAATCGTCCGAATAGGGTCGTGTTGGTACTCGTTCTAATCGAAAGCATCTCATCGATCAATTAACGTCATTCGCGCGCAGATATATTCAATAAATCGTACCTTCGATATAAGACCGAGACGTAAGAGAATTCCCGTCGCTATATCGAGTAGGCGTGGCTCTCCCAACGATTCCCCTCCACAAACGTGCGAATATGTTCGAAATAAACCGAACGAAACCAGACAAACACAATCTTCCAGTGCATACTGTGAAATACAGTCGCGAACCCGGTGATGCAAAAATCCACGTAACACCCCCAGGAACGTTTGAAATCGCCGACGCGACGCATTCCGCTATTCGTTCAGACTTTCCGCCGAATCGCGCCGGGGCGGATTTACATGTAATGCGCGAAACGGCCAATAAACTCAGGGAAATATCGGTACCGCCATTTCTCGGCGGATTCTCGCGCAGTATTTCAGTTTTCCCGGTATCTACGACGCCGTTTCTCGGCTTTCCCGGCTCCTATCTCGCCGCCTTTCAGGCCCTCCTCTCTAATATCGCGCTGCAAAGGGAGCGGAACCCTCTTTGAAAATTTTTCCCCGCGGGCTAAACGGTAATTTCACGCGCTGCGAAGACCTTCGACGGAATCGATCAAACGGGATACCGTATTCGGTAACTTTCCGGTATGCCAGTCCGAGAAAGAAAAGGGAGAATTTTCGGATCTATGGGCGCTTCGGGTCGTCTGCCACGGAAATTGATAAGCATGATCACAGGTGGAGCACAGGGGTTGAAGACTCGTATTTCAGACCTTCGATTTCGATAGTTTCGAAATATGCTTTTAACGTCTTATTCGGTTTGAATGCATTTTTATTTCTTTTTATCGTAGAAATTTGTCGTTAGAATTTTTATGGAGGGTTGAGGGTTTTAGATTACTCTGCCGCCGAGAATGACACTTTCTTAATAGTTACTCACTGAGATCAAATTCAACGACCGTTAAAATTGTTGAATAAATTTGTCTAGGTCTGATCGATAACGAAAGAGTTATGCTTGAAGTCTAGCGAGGCTTCGACAATCTACTCATGGAGCATACTTGATTTTCGGCGGAGCAAGTTTAAACCCGCTCGCGAGATACTTTCAAAGGGTCCCGTCAGACTTTCACCGTCGTCGCTGGTAAGAACGGGAAGGGTTGGGTAATCCTGGACGCATTACCAACTGTCTCCAAAGGAAATGTAAATTTCGTTGGGATACGAAAAAGTCGAGGACTACCTTATAGAAGATAATTTCTCATTGAGAATTATACGGCCGAGGACCGCAGTTTGGAGTAGTTACTGAAATATGATCACGGCCAGTCCCTCCCTCCCCGCCGCCCTACCCGTACGTTTTTATTACACGGGAGAGTGCATTCGCCAGTTTTTATTAAGTGCGCATAATGCCGCGACCCGGTAGAATCATTACTCGCGACGTCGCGGATAAATGTAATTCTTGTGCGAAATACGGAGAATTCTCGCGTAGACCTCCACGTATTATGCTCGCGAATGACGTATGTATAATATATACATTTCAATGTAACCATTAGGACCCGCCATTTATCCGTCCCGAGAGGTTGAAACGATCGGTGGAATTATTTGTAAAAACAAAAAAATACAAATATGAATGGAGATTCTCGATAATAGATGATTTCATTCTAAGGGAAAAAGTACAATATTAGAAATGAACGAGTTTCTGAAATAAAAAGGCAAACCTTAAATCAAGTGTTATGTCAGCAACATCATTTATACATTTATACGTCGTGCACATGAGAACCAGCACATCGAATGAAACTATTTGAAAGTAAGTGCAACAAATAGGTATTTATTGAGCAACCATCTTTATACGTGTCAACTGAATCATTAAATGAAAAAATATAAATAAAATTCGACATATGACCAACGACTCTCTCCAATACAAAATTTCTTTTCACCAAGATCGACCCCTAAAGTAACGATAAAAATAAAATCCCAGTTCTGAAATCGAGTTACCCTCCCTGCAGCGTGGATACAGGGAGGTCAAGCCTGTCCCATTGTCCTCGAAATGTAATCACCTCGAAGTCCACTGTCTCCTCGGTAAATTCTCCGCCGTGTCCTACGAGCTGCTAAGAAAACACGCCCTGGGAACGGAGAAGACAGACGAACCGCCCGTGGCATCGCGCAGCTACGTGCCACGGTTATTACTCGTGCTTTAGGACGATGCTGGCTGCGTGTCGTCCATTACCGAAATAATTAACCCCCGTGCATAATCATTAGATGGCTACAGAGACGTCTGTCCTTTCAGGAAAACGCTGCCCTGCTGCAGCTATTCAGCGGCAGACACCGGCGGCCTGGCCAGAAGTTCTGTTCTGGTTAGGGTCGACCCACGACCCGGAAGCGCGAATTCCGGAAGTTACGCGACCATTGCGGACCTGGAGCCACTCTATGCGAGGCCGTGCGGTTCCAGGGCGAGTTACTACGCTTCCAGCCATGTGACGCATCTCAGCCAGGTACGGTGCAGAATCATTTTCGCTGCAAACTTCGCGGAAGATGTTGCATTAAGTACCCGTACGCCAGAAACGCTGGAAGTCCGAAGTAAACGTTTAACCGGTTCTAGCCTGGGGGTTATAAGCTATCTAGGATTCCGAGACGGTTAGCAGCCGGAGCTGGAGAATTTTTGTTCAAAGAAAACTCGACGAGACTACGGAGAAATTCAGTACATACATAGAAATATTATATTAAAAAATAACGCTACTTCTCCATTGCGAGGTTAGCTCGAACCTGCAACGTTTCTCTTCCCAACGCGATCTTTCTTTCGATGACGGAAGTGGAGGAACCGCGATTCGACTCCTTGTCGTGCGTCACGCCTCGCCTTTCGTCTGGTGTTTCGTGCAAGACGAGAGGCAAGCTCAAAACTTTATCGAATTTGTGGCCGTGAGAGGGATGGGAGGCTGCCTTCTACCAACAACTTTCTCTTTCGCTCTCCAGGCGACCCTCGCCAGCCCTTCGGCTCTTTATTCAGCTATTCCGAGCCCGCCGACCTACAACCTTCGTGCAACCAAGCGAACGTACCTTGTCCACGAGAAACCGATACACGTGTAAAACCCTCCCTCTTCGTTATTTTCCCTCCTGATTCCCGTTGCTCTCGTCGAGCTTCTCCTTTCTACGCTGGGAGCGGTCTTTCTTTCAAGGAAGTTGGGATCTCTGGACTTTTGTCGTTAGGGAAACATATTGGTTCTTGGTTCCTCGCACGGAGAGTTAGGTTTTCTGTAGAGCGTGTCGATCAGAGGGTGAGAATCGAGTAGGGTACCTGAGGTGTATGTAATTTAAGTAATAATAATTTAGACGTTTATTTTTGGTACGTATACAACTTAGGTGGTGTTAGATTGATTTGTAAAATGATCGTTTAAAAAGTTTCACATCGACAATTCGTAAAATTTCAGAAAGAATTTATATATCCAATATTAAAAACTAGCGTCAAGACTCGATAACCTTTTCGTCCCACGCTTCGATTCATCAGGTCCTCTTGTCACGAGGCTTTTAAGCAGGAGCATATGTACACAAAGAGCTCATCCTGACCGGTGTGATCGATCATGAGTGCTCGAGGTTATCGAGCGAATGAAACGGCAATTTACAATTTTCATCCAGCTTCGACGTAAAGCAAACTGACGCGGGGAAATGAATACGAGGGTCATGGTTGCCTTTTTCGGCCTTTTACATCCTCGTGTTCTCCATTGAAGAATACGATCCCTCTATTCACTTCTGTCGCCGCCTTCCATCGGGGCACGCCCGCTTGGCTGATCATTTCGCTCCTTCGGTATTCAAATTTCAATTGATCGTACGAAATCGAACGATACATGGACGGAGGCTAGACGTGTCTCGATAAGAACTTTATCTTTGGTGTACTTTAAATTTGGTATTATTTGCAACAATTCTTCAGTGCGACTTTCAGGAATTGTTGTTAAAGATATTTTTTTAAATGTTGGATTAGGCGCATGAAATAATTGTCACAGGGATGACTATACGGTAGGAGTTATATTTCTCACTAATCGTGGAACGATTTCAATTGGGGGTTATATTAGAAATTATACATAAAATATGTCCTTAGTAATCCTTTTTACATTTTTATTACACTTCACTGTCGCAAAATGTATTCGATGCTTAAAGTAGGATGATTATACACTCCTCGATAAATCAAAGAAAAAACGCTATTCGAGAAACTGCACACAAACGCGTCCTCGAAATCAATACACGAGAACGCAATACCCGGCATCATTTGAAAATCCCGAGGACCCAAAGCGGGGAATTCCCCGAGAACATGAAACGACCAGGATAATAACCCTTCGTGCTCCACGGAGCTCGTTTTCCCGGTTCCCTGCGCGTTTCTCTGCCTTTCGCGCCGTGGAGACGAGGAACGAAAAAAGAAAATGGGGAAACAAAGATCGCGGAAATGTCGAATAAATATGCAATCGAGTTTGGAAAGAGCAGCTGACCGTGGCTCCGCTCTCGCGGCGCGTTCTAACCGTCATTTTCCCCTCGTGGAACGAGCGTTTTACGTTAATTCCCCCAGGAAAAAAGAAATGGCGCGCGGTATCACCTGAGTCGAGGGGATTCAAAGACGAAGTCGAGAGGGTTTGAGGCGGGAGGAAGGTTACACACGCGGTTACCTTCCTCCTACGACGGAACCCTACGCAACCAGAAACAGGATGAGGGGATGGGCGCGAGGGAGAGGGAGGGACGAGAGGGAAACTGGAAGTGAGTCCTGTGATTGTTTCGGCTTTGATCTTGGATCAATTTACCGGGTATACGCGTATGCCTGAACCCTTCGTCGTCTGAAGCGCCACCCTTCAGTCGGCGGACTCGTGCACCGACACGAAGAAACACGACGAGCCAAGTGTTTGTGCAAACGCATACAAACGTTGGACGCGTCGGATATCAGCGAGCGGGCAGGGTAATCGTTAAATGTTTGTGCAACCTTACGAGCAGGAGGATTTTATGCTCGTGGCTAGTTTGTGTCTATGCTGATATCGTGAATCGATGAGGATTGAAAGGGTTTGACCTAGTTGATGTCAGGAATCATTGAAACGATTTTCATGGAAGATTCAGTATTGATATCTTTTTAATTTCAAATGTGAAACAAGATGCAGGTTCAACAGTATACTACAAAGTTTGTACAGATATTATGGAGTAATAAATTGTAATCGCGTTAAAATGTTTCAAGTGGTTTGAACGCGTGTCAAGCGTCGGAGCTGAAACACTTACGGCGCAAACATGCCACATGCGCGTGATAGGTTCACAACATCGTCGCACTTCAGGTTTAATCATCTTCGGTCGTCTGCGGTGTCGAGTCGTTACCGCCGTCGCATTCTCGAGTATAGTCTTACACATGTTTCATAGAATAAGCGAAGCGTCTTCGTAATAATTTCGTCCGCTCTCCCGCACTGTTACGCAATGCCTGTCTGGAACTTCTACGAACAGAAGCAAGAGTTGTGTAAATAATTGAAGAGCTCAATTTCCGGACACCGTCGTGGATTAACCGTTTGTCCAAGAACGTATCAGGAAGAAGAAAGACGTCGAAAGCGATTCCTGTGGGATTTTCGTAGAAGTTAGCCGTTAGACGATAGAAATTTCCAACTAAAATGCATGCAGCTGCAAAGCTATGCATATTAAGGGGAAATCCGCCGCTTTAACCGTCCGAACGCGGCGACCGTTTCCTTAAACAAGAAGATACCTTGTTTTGGGAGCGGAATGGGCAACGTCGTTGTACGTTTATCCAGAGAATCGGGCGGAAAACGGGCGTCTGTTCTTGTACCGAAGATCTCCGGTAGACAGGAGCAGTAATAACTTCTTCGGCAATGGGATCTCAGGCGTATCGTTTTACAGGAGGGATAAGACGTTCCCAGATTACATGATTGGGTGAACTCGATAGCGGTGCGAAAACGGGTAGGAGGAACCGGCGTATTAGGGATAGGTAAGTTTCTCAAAAATGTTCAGCGTACACAGGGTATCTCTGAATGTTTGGCCAAGTTGGAGTGATAAACATTAAGAGTGTTCGTTCTGGTTAATCTAAACAACAAATGGAACGATTTTAATGGGATTTGAAATTGTTCCTAGCTTCTTTATCAAATTTTGTATAACATGGTATATGTTTGATTACCTTATTTCATTAGGATGTTCGTCATTGTACATGTTTACATCGACACATTCCCGACCAGCAGATATTTTACGTTTCTAATACCGAGTAGCGGTAGACGCTTTATCTAAAAATGTTCGAAATCATTACTAATCAATAAGTAACTAGTTTGTGATTTCAATCACCAACCATTTACGTTTCTTTCGAGCAGCTTCGTGTGCAAACGGCCTAATTAGACAACATAAGTTTTGTCTCGGCAGATCGCTGAAATTCCACACTGTGCGTCGAATGGAAAGTTGGCCGGGGTAGCTCTTGGCCTGGGTGTCCCGAAAATGAAGCTTTTAGAGTGGCCGACCGGCAAAACAAACGGCGATGTTTGACGAGACCCTCTCGCTAAATAAATCCAATTGCTGAACCGTGCCCATCCAGCAAAAAGTTGGTTGCTGGCGCCGTTAAATCAATAGCGCGATTGTGATTGTATAAAAGCGACTCGTCAGTCTACATTCATTACAACAGAAACATTCGCCGCCGGTTCGATTTCGCTACCTACCATTCGTTTGCCGCGGCAATTACGAATCTGTTTCTCCCTCCTTTTTTGCTTTTTAACTAATAGCAGCGCGCGGCGTTAATTATGCACCATGCGTTGCTGCGAGCGATTCGTCAGTTTTTTTCATTTCCCCCCGTTTATCGACGAACGATTCCGCGCACAGTAATCAATCGCGGCGAACAAACACTCGACGAACGATAGCAATCAACACCGAATGGCATTTATTCTTCATTTTCTGTCATAATATTTGATGGCAGCTTGATAGCTCTGCGGGGCATCTTTGCGTTTCTGGGATTGATCACATGGTGCTTGGTCCGTGTTTTTCTTTGTACTGTAGACTTTGATATCGACGCAGTAATTGTCTCTATGGGAGTTTAAACGCAAAGTCGATTGGCCCATTGTCGACAGAAATAACAGTAGTGGACAAGTGATGCTATTCAAGCTGTGCGTCATGTTTTGAAGCAAGTTTAATGAGATCCCTATTCCTACACGGTTTAGCGTATGTGTTATGTTTTCTTGTGTAGCTCAACAAGTTTAATGAGATCGCTATTGTTACGTGGTCCACGCTGTACGACATGTTTTCACCTATAGCTGAACAAGTTTAATGAGATCCCCATTATTACGTGGTTCACCCTGTACGCGCGTCGTATAGTTTCACGTATAGTTCGACGAGTATAATAAGATCCCCGAGGAAGTGGTCTGAACGTGGACGAGTGGCAGGAGATGAGGGCGATTAGACTATCGTTTAGATCTACCGTTCGTTCCAGTAGGTGTCATGTGATATTGTCCAGAGCAAGCAAGGCAATCAGCAGATGGAATGAAAAAATAAAAATAAAATAAAGAAAGCAAATAAAGGTAAAGGAATGATAAAGCAACCGAAATTTACAGACCAATGTACCAGTGTCCCTTCGAGCAGGTCGCCGTGTTTGTTTCGCAAACTATATCAGCAACGTGAATAAACTACTGCCTCTCGATTTTGTTGTAATCAAGAAAATAATACATTTTCTCCGTTGCAACAGTTGATTCGTTTCTCTAGTCTATTTACACGTTCAAGCTTTTGTTCGTGAAATGAAAATTGCCTCGTGACACTTTTACGAACAAACGTGGGGACGGATATCCAGGGGAGAAGAACAAGATGGACTCTCACGCGGCAAAACGAAGGGAGAAACGAGAAACACGGAATGGAGAAACACTCGAGACGACGAAAGCTGGGAAACAGCAATGCGAAGGGGAGAATCGCTTGAGAACATAGTTGGTTTTTTTATTTTTTATTGCGACTGCGTATAAAACTACCTCGTTGAAAATTGCCTACGTAATAATCACAGTGTCCGATAAGCCTTGGTATTAGCATTCGCGTTCCCACCGAATGGTACTGCAATCCCTGTTTGCATGTTCTCGAATCGGTTCCACTCGCTTCCATCCATTCGGGGAAGGTACGCGTTCTTTACTATGCTTCGAGCTGTTTTATCATTGATTAAAACTAAACCTAGCGTCTATAGAGGCTTAAAAGTCACCTGTACGTTTCAATATGAATATAAGTTGTCGATTTTATTTGTAATTGAATGAATACTTGATGATTCTTTAAATTGGGTATCTAGAACAGGCCTGGCCACTCTTGTCATTGTGATGGGGAATACCCCATTATTTTACCCCATCACTGGTGGTGCCACTGTAACACCATCGCACTAGTTCTCGTACTCGTCGTCCCCTGAAATAATTACAGTCAACCTCAATTTTAAAATTGTAATCGTCGAGTTGCTTTTCGGCTTGATTGTCCTTGCCATTATCGGGCGCATGCGTTCGCGCAAGCATGTACACGTGGGCGTGTGCAAATGGAACGGAGGAGGGTTTGGAGGCAAAACTCTGGAAAATTGAAATTAATGAATAACCGGGCTACTGGCTCCCGCCTGGAAGCTTTCCCCAGCTCCAGTGGCGCGGGAACCGACGGAAAAGCCACGTTGAACAAAGGAGAACCCCGCCACGACGGGAACGACGATATAACGACGACGCTTTTTGCCAAGGGTTCGTTCTTTTCTCTTCTTGGCGCTTCTCGTCCTTCGGGGACCTCGCGAACTCCTTCGTATCCTGTTACGGGCGACAAATGCTTTTTTAATGAGTTCCTAGGCGAAGGGATTCCGTGCTCCGCGATGAATTATGCGCGCCACGTGTGTTGATTCAGGTCTGGTAACTGTTGGAAAATTGTTGGAGAAATTCTTGGGAGTTTGGGCGCGCGCAGATTCGAATCCTCTGATACGGTGTCTTTCGAACTTCAGTTTCTCAGTTTCTTCGTCGATAGGTAA
The DNA here is from genome assembly GCF_026283585.1 of Hylaeus volcanicus. Lineage (NCBI taxonomy): Eukaryota > Metazoa > Arthropoda > Insecta > Hymenoptera > Colletidae > Hylaeus > Hylaeus volcanicus. The sequence goes on along the minus strand of NC_071980.1, from coordinate 5,377,076 downwards.
CCGATTTGTCGGGCCCTGAAATATAATTAAGTAGTCGTTTCTGTTTAGTGTAAATAGACACTTGAAAAATTGATTGATTTTATTTATTAATTTGCAGTCGACCGATCCTTGCGACAAGGCCAGGGCACTGGCTGTGTCGAGGTCCTCGTTATACTGCCGCAATCTCGTTCAGGAGGGCACATTTGGACGCGTTTATAAGGGCACCCTGGATCTGGCTGGTCGGGACCAGGAAGTCATCATAAAAACAGTGACAGGTACAATATTGTCATTTTATGCAATATTAAAGTATAATTCCATCTTAGATTAATTAATACCATTCAAACGTGCGTTTCCTTAGCGCCCATACATGGCAGCTCGAGATCCACACACTCTAGATTATCGACGCACAGTAAAATAGAGAATCCACATCACGACAGTCGATTACAAACTCGAGTCAAATTCTAAAACAGTATTTTGACCATAAATGGATGTAAAATGCATGATATATTTTCTCGCCTATCAGAAAACAGCGAGATTAGTTTTAAAAACACCCTTCGAGATTTTTAAACCCTGCGATTTTTAAACCCTTTCGATTCGAATTGAAAAGTTCGTAAGTTCACCGCGTTGGTATAGCGGTAATTCGAATTGACGCGGTAAATTTGAAATTTTAGAAGTGGCGTCGAGCTATCAGGCGTCTCTGCTGGTGGTGGAGGGCTCGCAACTTGCGGGATTAGTGCACGCAAACATAGCTTCGCTCGCGGCTGCCTGCCTGGACAGCTCTTGTCCATTGTTGGCGTACACGAGCACGTCCGGCGAGGTGAACCTGAAGTTGTACCTTACCGACGGGAACCACCATCCTGTGACCAGGGATCTCGTGCACGTTGGCGCGCAGGTTGCCAGGGCAGGGGCATTCATGCACGGTCGTGGGCTTCTACACAGGTGATTACTTTCGTTTCTCTGTACGATGCGCTTGACCGAACCGCTAATTGAACTGCTTCCTGTAGGAAAGAATTCAGTTGCGCGAAAAACTATGCCTAGGCATCCAAAGTACAACTGGTTTTCTAACAGTTACGAATTTCTAGACGAGATTATGGTACCGAGATTATGTTTCCAGGGACATCGCAGCCCGAAATTGCCTGATCGAGCCAAGCAGTCTTCGCGTGCGATTAGCCGACACTGCTCTGGCGCGAGATCTCTTCCCTCAGGATTACCATTGTCTAGGCGATAACGAGAACAGACCCATTCGTTGGATGGCCTTGGAGACCCTCCAGCACAGTCAGTACAGCACGGCAACGGACGTGGTACGGTCATAATTTCTATCGCGTCCCAATAAAGTGTTGACACTTCGCTATCCGCTGCTGCAGAAAACGAGCGATCGGATTACGGACCTAATGAACTGCTTCTTATTTCCTTTTTTAGTGGTCATTCGGAGTGTTTCTCTGGGAACTGGCGACGCTGGGCCAGCAACCGTACGTCGAAGTGGACCCATTCGAGATGATGGCGTGTCTTCGCGATGGCTACCGACTGGCTCAACCTAGACCGTGCCCCGACGAACTCTTCGCCGTGATGGCCGTTTGTTGGCTAGGCCTCTCCAGGGATCGACCGACCATGCCCCAGCTCCTAGCCTATCTGCAAGACTTCCACGACGCTCTCGGCGGGTTCATATAAAACATTCGCACCTGAATGCGTGGTTCCTTGAGAATAATTAATGTATCGGACAAAAATCGTTTCGTACTCGGATAGAATTAAAACGAGGATCTCGTCCAGAGAGAGAGGGAGGATGAGATACGTAGATCAGGCTTGTTCAACTGGACGTGCGATGAACAAAAGCACCCTCTGTCGAAGGGAAAACTGAGAGCAATTCTCCATGTGGTCAATAAGTAACCCAATGCAAGGCAGTCTATGGGTTGGGCTTCTTCCTCTTCCACGCGTCACATCCTACATAGGGTCCAGTGGTAGGTGCCTGATGTCTAATTCAGAACCCAGACTCTAGTCCTGTCCACCATCTCTTGCGTATTTTGACTCGAGCGTCGCGGTATACTAGAAGTATAAAAGGAAAATATTGTACAGTTACAATTATGGAAACCATGCGTGAGAGTACGCATGGCCTAGTCACTTGTGAGAAAACATGCAAGATCACAAACTCTGTCTAATTTTTACCCGAGGTGTAACTTGTACAACGATGTTCGGGATGTAAAACGAACATCGTCAAGGACGATGTACGTGATAAGTAAGGACGAAACCCTCCGAGAGCGCGAGCACGTACCAGTGCTCGTAAATCTCGATCAAGAACGAACGTGGACATGAAATCGTACGAGAGAAGAGCGAAAAATCACTGCCCATTTGCGATTATTGATTGCCAACGACAATACGCGTCCTCATTCGTGGGATGGGCGTAATCGTTTTCGAAATTCCGTTTCGAGGGCACCGGAGAATCAAAACAGGAGATCGTCGACCGAGCGGCGCCGCAATTTCGTGGATTGGAACGACTCGATTAGGGTGACGAACGGCTCGGCGATAGGAAGATCGACGCGAATACATCCGTCCATAGCAGTTAAACAAAGAAAACAAAAAAAAAAGAATCCACTCGAAGCGCACAACATTTTTTATAGCTTGACAGGTGAACGCGACGCAGCAGCAGAAACCGCGACGACGCCTGCGTCCCGGCAACCGACGCCGCTCGTCGCAAGAGCCGCGACGTCATTGCTCAGGCGCGTCATGGGAATTCTTCGTTTGGAATAGGGCTGGGGCTAGTTAACCAATTTCTTTTTTTTTTTTGTTTTTCGTTGGTTACGACAATATTCCAAGATTCGTGTGATTCGGTGAATGTAACTCGAATACTTGAGTATTGGATAGGAATTGAATAGTCGAGTCTTCTAACGGTACTCGAGTAGTCAAGTATTCGGGTACTACTCAAATATTTGAAGTGTTCGAATACGAACAATAAGGTATTCGGATACCACTAGAATATTCGAACATTTGAATAGCTTTCGAACGCGTGACTTGAGAGTCCTGTTTGAATACTCGAGTATACGAATATTCTGTGCATTGACAAAGTATTCTTTACATACAACCAGAACGTGTAATTTACATATTAAATAAAGTTATTATTTATTTTAATATTTCATCGTATAGAGGTGATTACACTGTAAAGGATTTCCTGTAGTGTGCCAATCTTGAATCGTAAATCGTAAAAAGAAAATTCTCAAACACCAGAAAAATTGTTGGTGCTCCAGGCGCGTGTATCTCTTAAAGATGGATTAAATCGTGGTCATCCTCGAAGAGGTCCAAAGTGTTTCCTGTCGGCCGACTGCGCGAAAGCACGACTGTTCAATAGTTATTTATCAACAATTCGCGATTGCGAAGGTGATCGTATGTGGAACAACGGAGAGAGCAAAATCAAAGCTCGGAACACGTAGAAATCTTTATTGTCGTGTCTGACCTTCGGTAGGCATATGCTGTTGCGTAAATGGGCGGTCGAACTATACGTACTCGTAGTTATGTATCTATTAGCCACACCGCGCAAGTCACTTTAAATATCCACGTCTCGCGTCAGGTTGCGCGAATTATGCAAGTTCGCGACGTCGTGGTTTTCGCTGAGCATTTAACAGATTTAACCCTTTGCGACCTGGCGTTATCATCTTACGCGTCGAGCGAATAGAACCGAAAGTAAGAACCATCGTTTGGCGACCCATTTCGATCCGCACGTGGACATGGATGAAGTACTTATTTTAATAAAAAAATCCGATAAAGGGAATAATGAATAAGTGTATTTGTTTAACGAATAAAGATTGAGTGTACTTATTCGATGAATGAAGATATTATATTTATTCAGCTTCAGCTTCGAATAATGTTTTCGTACCTCCTCGTATCTTTATTCGAAGGATTCGAATAAATCCCGTAATTCCTAACAAAGCGTCGCTATTCTCGTAAATTGATTTAAACTGCGTCGAGTGTAACAAAGGTCGCAAAGGATTAATCGAAAGCAATGGTTCGAACGATACCGTTCGGATATATTTTGTGTCTTTTATGCGAGCTGCTTTTCAAATTAGGCGCCACGCGTGGATCGAGCAACTACTTACCCTCTCGAAACGGGTACTTTTGTATCTTAAGTAGATTTGTATTTATTCATTGGGACCCTGCCAGCAAGTAAATGAGTTCTATCTAGTCAGTCTTCGAAAGTTAGTATTAATTGGTAGTTATCTCATCTTCGAGAAAAGATTCATTTTGTACATTTATTCATTTATTTATTATCACGGTTCCAATTCTAGCTTTGAAACTGGACTTTGATGTACGGAGAGTTGGAAGACATTCTCGATAGCGCGACGCTATAGATCGATCGAGGTGGGCAGAATAATTTTATTCGAACAGTAAATAACGAATAAAAGCTCTGTACAGCAATTTATTCGCAACTTTATTTATACGTTCAAACCGAAATATACTTCGCGCGTACAATTAAAACTCTAATTTGGATCGAACAAACAACGAACCGAAAGCCGTTTATCTTTCATTCGTTATTCGAGATCCTTTATTTAGACGCGAATTTCGCCCACCTCGGCTCGAAGTTCTCGAAGCCGGCGATAATCGCGGCAGAAAATTCCTGAAAAGACGCGAGATGACGTAACGCACACGTTTTAAATGTACTCGATGTGTAAATGTCGCATGTTCCTGACTACGACCATTAACTTTATCGCACTCTCTCTTTTTCGTCCCTTTCCCCCAAGCTCCCTTTTACGACTATACTTCGACATTTATACAGAAGGCCCCGTGTCTACTGGGGCCTCGTAAACTATCGCTACGAGCATTCCACTACTAATAATTAATATTACTACTTAAAGTAACTTATCGCTCGCCACTATTTATTACGACGTCCTAAGAGTTCACTTATTTCGCGAAATCGTCGTCACTATGATATATATATATATATATGTATATGTCCCGGTATTCGTTATTCGTTGGATGTCTTTTTACGATATTAATGGAGGAACAGGGTAGGCTAGCGCTGCACACTTTTTCGCTATCGCTGTACAATTTGAAAAAAAAAGAAAATGCCTCGTGTTTCCCACGCCGATGTTACCCCTCTTTCGTCCCTCCTTCTACGAGGGCTCTACGCACGGATAAAAAAAAAAGAAGAAAAAAAAAGAAAAAAGTAAATGGCGAGGGAGAGCTTTTTTCGATGCACGTCCTCTGATTCTCGATCTCGCCGACAACCCCCTGAACGCAACCGAAGACCTCATCGAGAGACAGTTCCAGTCACTGTAAATATCTCTAGCGAATAATAGTGGTGCGCCGAGTGAGTTGATTTGTGCAGATTCTATTATTTCCTACGACGATTTACGGCATTATTTTTCAACGGAAAGTGAAATATACGTGTTAAAAAAAGGAAACGATACGTGTGATGGTGCTTTCTCATCCCCGTCCCCGGCGTATCGTCGAATAATGGTATTCAAATAGCAATACTCGAGTAACGATATTCGGATAGTAATGTTAAATTAACGATATTTTTATAGGAATATACGAATACTGATGCACGAATACTACCATTCAGGTATCCAAGCCATCCTCGTAAAGGAATCGACTACCGAATAATTCGAACGGCGGCAACCGTGCCCCGCGCGAGGCAGACGTGGCGCGTAACAAACGTCGAAAGAAATAATTATTTCGAGCGTGCTATCGTTCTGTCCCTGCGCTGTAGATCTGCGCGGCGATCGGTGTTCTCCAAAGAGCGCGAAGGTACCGTACGGGCAGAGTCGGCGTTGGTAGGAGACCCTTTCTAAAATCGCGGGAGTCGGCCGGAAGCGGTACGAGAGGGCCCAGAAGGTGAAACGAGGAGCGACCAACCGATGGTGGGGGATTAGCGGGAAAAGGACAGAACCAGAGAACACGAACGAGAAAAAGGAGGGCCAGACCGCTGGCTAAATGGTGGGGTACGCACTATTTCCTAATCCAAGCGAGAGAGAAGCGGGAGAGCCGAGCCAACCGACCAACGAAAATGAAAGTGACGGAGAAAGTTGGGGCATTGTTACGAAGCGTAAAGCCCGGCGTGCGACGACGTTGTACACCGCGGCTCTGAAACGATCCTTGGTTTTCGATTACGCGTGGGCACCGTCGTACGCGAGGTGTGTCGGCTAAATAACGATGTCAAATTTTTTTAATACACCCTTCGATTAAGGGCTGACACCATCTCGATTGCTTTTTTCTCTGTCCAGGTCGGATAGGTTGATAACGAACAAGATCCCTCGTGATAAGAAGGAATATTATATTATACTTTTGTTTACATTGGTTTAAAACGAATTACGTACCTTTCGTTACACCTGAACCAATATTAAATTCACTTGCTCACTGTTACACATCGATAGCAACACCTCATTCGAACGTTTATTTTGATAATTCTGTTTCGCTACCCGCTCGGGAGTTTTTGCGGCTACCCATTTGTACGTCTCTTACTCCTGGGCCTCAAGAAATATGGCTCACTGAGGGGGGCCCCCACATGTCTCCCGTTGAGAATCACTCAACTTGTTCCAGATTAATATTCTACTTTCAACGCTGAGTAGGACCTACGTGAATTTCTTAAGATATTCCAGAACTGACAAAATGGCGCGTTATCTTCGAAGAACCGAAAGAGCCAGAGAGCGCGTAAAAATGGCGCGAAAAAGTGCGCAAGAGAGAGAATTTCTACTCGACGCCAGAATTCTACTCGCTCGGAGGTTTCGCAACGGAAGCTGGCGGGACAGCGAGTGGTTGATAATTTAGAAATCTTTGGACATCGGACGTCCTTGAAGAAGGCCCTTACACGAAAATGGCGGATAAATCAGAGCGGGGGATGCGAGATGCGTCAGAAAAGTGACGAGGAGACGGCAAATTTTATTTAAAGTATAAGAATATTAAAAACATATTCGGTATGCAAACTAAAATATATATGTATATATGTACACTTTATAAATATTATATACATATTTAATATAATATAAAATTAAATAAATAAACAAATTTTGATCTAGTATAGCAAACATCTAGAAACACTTTGATTTAATTTACATGTGGTATAAATGTGTATAATATACATTAAAGTGCGAGAAATAATTTTATTCGACGAATAAAGCCTCTCGGAAATTTATTCCCAATGTTTATTCGATTAGGATCTCAGCTGCAATAGCAATCCCGCGAGTTATTATCTGATTTTCACGTCGAGTCTATCGTTACCAAAAACGTCTTACGAATATTTGGCAGGGTGAAAGCCCCAAGATCCCCCCCCCCCCCCTCCACCCGTGTTAGTTACGCCATTCACCATGGATCATTGGTATTACGATATCTCGAAACTTTCTCTTCGGCTTAATAAATCGTAATAGATTATTAACCGCTATTGTGACGGAAACATGACTACTGTCCATGGGACAAATTGATTATTTCACGTTATCTACGACGAACAATTCCTCCAACGATCGCTGATGTCAGACGTTGTTACGTAATTAGAAATTGTTTCAATACCGATCAACCTCCGCTCTAACGATACATGGGGCATTATAATGGAAACCGATACATCCAGATTTCAACTGGATGTACTATTGAAAAATATATGTATCGTATGTTCCTTGTGTATGAAAAAAGGAAATTTGACTATTTACCATGAAACATACAGAATACAATGGAATTATTAACGATGATTGGATAGTTACTACCACCCAGAAATGGACAAGATTCCTTATCTAGACAAGAGAAATTTGTGTACAAGTTTTAACAAATCATTCTTCTCTTATACATATGATACTTGAAAATTGTTTCGAAGTACTACTTCTCGATACTATATCACTGTTTTTTTCTAAAATCGTACGATCCCGCCAACGAAACTCGTCAAAGTATCGATAAGGAGAAAGCTGCTCCTCGGCTCCGTCAAGGACCACCCGGACGCGCGTGTCTATGAAAGAAAGAAATGATCCTCGAGGCGATCGAACCGTGAAAAATGCCATTAAGCTCTTTCGCGGCTAAGATGTAACAAAGTAAGAAAGGTTTCTTCTCTCGTTACTTAATTTCCGTTTTTGTTCCGCGTCGCAATCGTTCGTTGCGACAAGGTTGCCCGCGCGGGCCCACAATGGGACACCGGCGTTCGAAAAAGAGAGGATAGACGAAGAAAAGAAAATAAAAAAAAGCGAAACACACGTCTCGTAGGCGTGTAATCAACGGCGTTAGTGCTCGGGCAGCGATGGTAAAGGCCTACTGACATAAGAGGCATCGACGAAAGTGCGACGTTACATAATTCGGGCACGGGACATGCGTCCTCGCGTCCGGTTGGGTAGGGAACGAATTGCCCCCACGGTCGTAGGTAAAAAAAAAAAAGGATGGAAACCATCGCAAGAAGCTAATTACATTGTTTTACGGTGCGGGAGAAACGTCACTTTCGAGCTGGCCGATTCGACTTTTTACGAGTCCCCAGCTCGTACGAGAAATCGATTTTCTTCCCCATCGGGGGAGACGTGCGATCCAATCCAGAAAAATGCAATTCACATCGGTTTCGAGCCTTTGGATTTTTATTTTCAACGCTGCTTCGCTCCTGCACGGTGTACTCGAAGTGGTAATCGTTCGAGGTACATCGAATCCATGAACCAATTAGTTTGGGCACCGTGGGATCGCTACAGCCCCTCGGGGCTTGTCAACTGTCAACTTTGGTTTACACCATAACTTGTCAACTGTCACAATTGCCACCTGTCAACATTCCGCTGCTAACTACCACCTACCAATCACCACATTCCAACATCTCTTATAATAACTTACCCTGTGTAATTGTTCTCACTTCTTGTTGGTTCAGTTACCTCGATAATTGCGCAAACACCTCCAGCCCTGATTTAGCCTAATTAGCCGGTCGTCTACTTTACACCGGTGTCATAATTTGAGATATCAGAAAAAATGTATCTTCTTAAATTAGTCACGCGGATTACCCACGCTGATAACTGGACGAGGAAACGCGACGAGTCGCTTTGGCAGTCATTCACATTCGCGCGTTGGCTTCGTTGTTGCGTTGGATTAACGGTCAAATATTTAAACAACAGGTCGAAAGGTCTACCGAGCCGTTCAGCCGTGTGTAATAAATCATTCCATTATCTGCTTAGAAAGTCTATTTGTTCGACTACGAGATGCTGGCATCGTTTTGAAATTTCTGGTCTAGAATTAAGGTTGGGCCACATGTTATTTGACAAGATTGCCTAATTCAGACCGAAACTAGTTGGCTGCGTTTGAACCGGTTAGCTGTCGGCTATGGAAACGTCGGTTAAAATAGAAATTAATTTTTTGTAAATCTTTCTTAGATGCCTCGATGAGTAAACGATTTGATCAACTATACACAATGTATTGAATGGTCTAGGCTGGCGTACCTCTGCTCTAACGACACCAGTCCACAATATTTACTCCGGTATTTTAAAAAATTTACTTACTTGATGACATATTTAATGACCAGTTTATTTCTCCACGAAATGTATAATTATCCACGCACGATTATAAGTAAGCGATTTAAAGTGCAATTGTTTTCTTACTTCAGGAATTTTCCTGGTGTATTGCGATAAAGATAAAAAATGAAACGCTGCCATAAAAGTCATCGAGGAGAAGTCATAGAAGGAATAGGTGCAATTTTTCTGCCTAGACAAGCTTCCGTGTTGGAGGTTGAAGAACCGACCGCCGATTCCCTGACAAAACTCTTTGTTTCTTGCGTGTTCATCTTAAATAGCAATTATCGTGCTTTCCAGTTAGACCGGGTAAAACAATCGACCCTCCCGGGCTACATAAACGAACGAGCATGAGCCGACCGGTCCTTATTCGGACAAGGAAAAACTGGTCCCACGAGCGGCGAACCGGAGATCGGAACCGCGATGAACAAACTCAGAAAAGGAATAATGCGAACGAACGTTTTGTCGTCCTGATAGCCAGAAAGATTAAACTGAAATTGACGAGGAGTCGTCCTTTCACTGCATCCGTTGTCGTGGAATACGAATTACATGGTTCCTCCTGTGGAGTCTGCGAGTCTATCTTTGATGTTCATTTAGGTTCAAGAAATGATGAAATGTATAATTATACCGTAAGGAATGTGGACGGATTTTTGGACGAAGGGCGAAGTAAAGTTTCGAGTAGTCAGGTATTCGACTGATATCGCAAGACACTCAAGCTATGTCGCAAAGTGTACAGAAATGAGTTGAATATTTCCAACGGTTGATACAATTATCGCGGTGTAATAATAAGGAAAGAGGATCGAAAGCGTAACAAAGATTCATCATTGGCTTTGTTTCTGTCAGCGACTCGACAGAGAAAAAGTGAAAAGCCGCTTCACACGTAGATGGCAACACACCTGGACAAACGGATGAGCGATCCGAGATCTAATCATAAGGAGACTCGGATCAAACCGTCGCGATCGAGCGAACGGTCGGGTTAGTGAAACACTTGGAAAGGCGGCTCAAGGCTCGGCTAGCCTTGGACGCGTTAGATTACCCAATATTCAGGCTTCGAGCAATGCTGCGTGTCGCCGGCATGGGGCAAAAATACACGTGAAACTGTACAACTCAGTCCGCGAGGGACAAGTCGAGCATGATCTTGTACTCGGCGATCCGGACGAAAGAACGGAGCTCCAAAATTCGGGGAACTACTGGATTCGTTAGAGGGAGGGTATACTTGGCTATTCGAATACGCGAATGTTCAAATATTAGAAGAATATTCCAATCACTTAGGTATACGAATAATTGAATATTTAAATATCAGTCGAACACTTGACTATTCCAATGCTACTAGGATACCTGGATATTCGAATATGCTTGAATACTTATATCAAATACTAATATTCAAATACAAAAGCACTCCATATTCGGATAGTCGCAGCCTCGAATTCCCACACGAACGTCGACAAACCGTCCAAAAATTAATGTTACGATTTAAAAAGGACACTCTTTCAGATCCACAAATGTTTCGTGCAGTAATCGATCTACTTCATCGACACCGTCTTTTCCTAACCGTTCGGGTATCTAATTGACTATTCATCGAGAATAGATAGTACATGCGAGGAGTAAACGATCGAACGGGCCAATGAAGAAAAGGCATTTAGGTGAAAGCGGTACATACACTGTTCCGAAGGTGAGGTGGAAATCAACTGGTTAATGCCACGAATTGGCTCGAAGCACGAGCAACCCCGCATTTCGCCATAATTCGTCTAATAAAAATAGAGCCTGATCTTTGCACATTGATGCCTCCTTAGCCTTTCACGGTAGAATAAACTTCCCCCTCGGGACGACTCGATTCTGATTAAGATTACTGTTCGCATGTCACGAAGGTCGCAGAACCCTGGACGACCGGTGAGCGCCGGCAGGCGTCCCGTTGCTTGCTGGGACGTCCCTAGGCACACCTGCACGCATCCCAAGCTATGTACAACGAACCGTGTCAGGCGTATACGCAATGGCGTGCGGCTACTTGGTCAGCGCGCAAGAAGTGTACGCTCGTTTGACGTGACAAACGATAAAATGTAACGTTAAGCCGCGTACGCAATCCTGGCAATGAAAGTCAACTTCAACTCGTACGAAATGATAAATTTCTTTTTAATTTCAGTATTTCTAATCTCGAGGTTCTATTTTAATTTCTAATTTCATCTATTATTCAATGAAATTTTGAAGTGTAAGAGACACGAATGTATTCTCGATATGCTTTCCTGTTTATTAGAGACAATCTATATTTATCGAAGATCGAACTATATCTTCATTGAATTTAGTGAACGATCACCGACAGCGGCGTTCGTTGTCAATTTCCAAATTGTTTAGGACTCTAGGCGAAGAAAAAAGTTCCTGCCGGTTCACTTTCTAAGGCCGATGACTGTTTAACCAATCACCCATTACCAGCGTCGACATCGCAGCAGAAGGGTTTGCGAAACGTTACTGCTACCTATACTTGTCTCTCCGTTGCCATAATACCGCAACGTTCTAACGAATGTTGTACGAACAGTATTCGTCTAATAATGGCAATTCTCCCACACAGGCTTTTCAGTGAAAGTACAGTCGAATTTTTATCGAAATTTCGTTCCCTGATACACGTTACCAACGACGTAAGATGATTTGTATACATCTCTTAATAACAATAATACGACATTATTAAAGAAACGTTATTTTTGGAGTGTAAACATTTCCCCGAATTCTAATACCTTTAGATTATTCGAATTTCAAGTTATTGGAATATTCTGAATCCTGCGTCAAGCATCTTGCGACGTGTTTCCAGGAAGAAAGAAATTTCAAGGAATGAAACGGCTTCGTCGCCAATTACGTAAGTTCGATGCAGATCTACGTGAGAGCAGCAGGAGCATTATATTAAACGGCAAATCGAAACGGGCGTAAAGACGTGCGCTCCCTGCGCGCGTATCGTACAATGTAAACGCCTTGCGAACCGGTGAAAGTGAGCACCGCTTTCCCCCGTAAGAAAGCTCGCATCTCTTCCATGGTCTCCTTCAAACGCGTGCATTACACGGTTATGTCATGTACCAGCTGTACGCGAGCGAGAATACACAACACGCATGTCTGCGCACGTGTCGATCCGTATTATTGTAGGACTATTCGAATACTCGACGAGTACTCGGATACCGCTACTCGAGTAGCAATATTCGAATACTAGTAGGAAAAGGTTGTGGTTTGAAATTTTCGTATTTACTAATTGTAAAAGCGACCGTGAAAACGCATGAAAATTTCGTATTACGAATATCCAGGTACTGTCACGAATATGATGTTCTCCAATAGATAGCGCGGAGAAACGCATGTATGCAAAAATTGTTAACATTTTTACGATACAGGAAACGTTTATCAAACCGCTTAGAATTCAAACGTCGCATGCGAGCTGAAACTTGCAAAATACCTTATTACGATATTTTACCGCTACTTTTGAATTCATATAAGCGACGTTTTTTTAAACTAAAATGAAACACAGACTTATCTTCCCATGTACCAATCATTCCTCAATTTTCGTGTTACCATTGTCTATCCTATTGAACCTAATAATAAAACCTAGTAAATCCTCGAATTTGAATTGGAAATTTAAAGGAAACTGCATACATAAATAATCCTTCAGTATTTTCGTAAAAATTTTAAAGAAACGTAACGTAATCGTAACCATAATTCCGTGTTGATTTCCTGCAAGAAAGGTCGTAGCGACGTTCTAAATCCGAAACTCGCGTTCGTTCGCTCGCGGTCTTCCGTGCGCGTTTGAAAATCCCGCCAAAAACGCGAGTTTCCTCTTCCAGCGAACCGCGAACCGTTCGCGTGCAATTCGTTCGACGATTCCTCGCTTCTCCCGTGTTCTCTACTCCCTTTCCCCTCCTTGACTGGCAGGCAAGTAAAAGCACGAGACTAAGCGTGCGCTCCTTCATAAGATACCGCGTATCCTCGCCGCGATACGTAAAGTAAGGCGGGCACTTTCGAATTGCATAACCGCGGCCCGCGCCTTCATTCGGTTATGTCAGAAGAAAGCTGCCCGAGAGAGCCTGCCTGGGAAATGTAGGTAGGCATACGCCACATACGTACACACGGCCATTACTGTCTGCCCGCTTCTCTGTAAACGTTATAAATAAACGTGCTAGCTTCTTGCACCACGGGGCCACCGGACCCCTGATCGACGGGGCAGACGCCAGAGACCGCCATTCACGTGCACCAAACCTAACACGCGAAGAACAAACTTACTTTTCTCCCTTCCCGATTCAATTTTTATGTTTTCACGTTGAACGAAAGTTCACTCGAAGCGACGGGCGATCCTCCCGCGACGATGATCAATTACGTAATTTGAATACTATTACTCGAGTATTACAGGATTCATTCGAATTATTCGGTATTTGAACGATTCGATGTTCGAATAACGAGTAACTAAAGACGAGGTTCTGAGTATTCGAGAAGCGAATTCGTCCTGATAAATCCTGCGGCGTTCGTTATCACTGTTTCGATGTATCGTCTAATTTATAATTCAGGAAGCAGTTAATCTAAATTCAATCGCAGGCTTTGATCGTACGTTCTCCTAAGTCACTGACAAACTTTCGAATCGAGCAGCGCGCGGACGACAATCCCTGGAATAGATCCATGGATCTCGATCGGATTTATCTTCGGAGCAATTAACGACACGCTGCGACAGCAGCTGTCATGTCGTTCCGTAACATTAGAGCTAACGTGTCTGAGCAGCACCGTGCGGCGGGCAACGTTCAATTTCGACTTCTGCTTTCCATCCCTGTTAATAAATAGACACAGTTATAAACAATCGTGCGTAAGCAATGCAAGAGAATGATTGCAGATGAAATAAATTCTTCTTTATTAAAGCGATCTATGCTTGTTTTGATTTGAAAAAAAATGAATGCGTTTATAAAACGCAACGTAACGTACAAACTTGATTCAAAAAACGATGTCGTTTATACGAAAATTTTGAAAATAATTTTATTGATTTGTTTATTTCCTTATAAAGTAGATGGTTCACAGAATTTCCTCGAGAGTAAAAATCCGAAGTATCTGAAACGTTTATACGCTCCAAAATCCCCCCTAAAGAGTACCAGAACAATGAATCTCTGCAAAGTATGGTCCCCCAAGTTGTTTAGCTGGAAATCCATACAACTGTTGACATTACTGACCTTGTTTTTCCGAAAGATGGTTCGCAAGATTTGCAGAGCTGAAAAATCTCTTCTCCTCCTTGCCTCTGGCGTTCCTGTTTGACCGTTCCGTGCTGTGCAACGGATCGCCCCGGTGAAAATAGAGGCGAGAGGGTCTCGGGGGGGTCTCCGTGTCAGGGGTTGAAAAGATTGGAAATAAAATGCAAATCGGCTGTAAATCAGGTAGAACGCGTGGCACTGACGTGGGACCGTTCCACGATGACAATCCGCCCCGTGAGGCGCGACAAAAGGAGCTGCGACCCTCTGTAGGGGGTTAATTGTGTTTGGAGCAAACAGGTACCCCGGATCGAATTGGGGCTCAGGTGGTCGTCAGCGTGTTACCTTGGGACGAGGCTGCCCCCCCAGGCTTCGAGTGCGTCGGTGAGTCTTTGGGGTCTTGCTACCATTTGTTTGCTACATCGATCTGACGTCTGGTTATTTTATTGTTTATATTAATTTGAACTTCACCAATTTTTGTATTACTTTCCGTTGAAAAAGGAAAATATTAATACGCGTGGAATAATTAATTCTGAATTATTGGAATTAGCATTTTTATAACTGCGTAGACTTAGTATTTTTCTAACGATAAAATGCACCTTTGAAAAAATAGTTTATTAAATTCTCTAGGACCCTTCTGAGTAATTGTCTTCAAGTTCAATAAGCGTATCCACCACTGCGAGTAACTACGGCTAAGATTAATTAACGAAGCGACGCCGCAAGCCGTGGCTCTGTCGTGTCATTAATTGTTCCTATAAAACAATGATTACTTAAACGGCAATAAAACAAGAATCGATCGTCCTTGTCGGTAATTATCGAATCACTTTCGCGGTGGCTTCCGCGAGCGTAAAGGCCGATAGCAATGCAAAATTAGTATAGTATTACCTTATCTCCGGAGTGTCGTCGTACATGGCTGCAATAACGAGCCTTCATTCACGGGTAGTCATTGTTTTTTTTATCGGAGTTACACTTTATCTTTCAAGTGTTATTAATTATACTTTGTTACACATGTACTTCTGTTACCGACTTTATCGTCATTTTTCCATAACCGTCGTCGATTCTATTCCAGTCCGCGCTTTCGTTTTTCCTTCCCATCCGATTGAAATATTCGAGAGCAAGACAGAATTATTATCCAGTTCATAATTTCGAACAGAGAATAAAAAATAAACGAAGATTTAATAGTTACTCGTAGAGCAAAAATTGGAGTTCAATTTATACAATCGAATATTTAACACCGAGCAAACTTAAATTTGTTATTTTAATGAATAGCAATTAATTCTTTTTTTTTATAAATTGCTGACGAAAAAAATTGCCAACAATTTTCGAAAGCGTATATTAGATAAATATTGTGTCAGAGAGTTCTCCTTAGAAGATTTTGAAAATGTTTCAGAATAGTTCGCAAATTTATTAAGGTAGACTGCAACATTTTACCATATTGCTGATGTTATCGGCGGTTCGTTGCATGTTAATATTATCGTGCGCATTGAAAAGTCGTCTACCAATGAGCAACAAGTAGATAAAGAATGTTCAATGGTAAGAAAAATGTAACATCACGACAAAGTATATGAACAAATATTTTACCGAAGAGACCAGAAACGATTAATTTTTCTGTAACGTTCAGAATTTACTTCCGATCAAACCGATTGTTTGGTCGATCGTTTAGAAGTCGGGACCGTAAAACTGTCTTGGATCGTCGATCGAGGGAGAAATACGCGCGCCGCGTCGCGGTGCAAATGCGTGCTCACGATTGTCACGGAAATAGGTCGCCGGTGTGACGCCGTTGATGAAAGGAAAAAAAAGGAATCGTGCTAGCTTTCCTTCTCATTCGCCGTGGAAGGTGTCGCGAACTGTGTACACGCAGCGACGTTTACCTGCCTCGGGCGTGAAATGCTCGTACCGAGCGGCTTTAAAGCAGCCACGTTTGACTTCCTCGACTCCCTGCGAGGGTACTAAAAGGGGTACGGAAAGATTAAGACGTAGTCCGGCGATTGAGAGTTGTTGGTAATTTCGAATTTTTTAACATTAAGTTCGAGTTCCAATACTGACCCGTTTGGCAGCAATGGACTGTGATAAATTTAGCGCATTATGAGCGAACGATTGAAAGGCCAGTATCTAGAAATGGTTGAAATATATTCATTTCTCCGGAGAAACGGCCATTGATAAATTAATTGAATTCATGAAATAGAATGGTCATGTTTATAAATGAATTATTTATATTCGCTAATGGAATCGATTTATTCGTCATGTACAATCAAGGGATAAATCTATTTATTTATTATTGCCGAGTATATCGATACTCGTGAATAGCAAGTAATTTTTAGTAGCGTTTGTATTTCGAACTGACTTTTTCGTTACTTGTAAATAACGAATCGATTAAATTAATTTCCCAGTCATGGTTAATGAATAATTCAAACATCAACCGAGAGCCGCGAACAAAACCAATTTAATCATCGCATACAACTTACAGATAAATCTACGTATCCATTATATCCGATTAATGAATAAATTAATCGAACTTCGTATCCCGTCGCTTGTTGTTCGAAACAGCTTTTCCCCGGCGCTGTCACCGCGCTACGTCATAGGAAGAGATCAAACTTCAAAAGTTGCAAAGTCTAGCGAGCGAGCCGGTCGTCTCCGTTGGACGTCGCGTTTCGTATGCAGAATTATGCGCGAGCCGATCGCCGTGGCCGGCAAACAAAAATGCGTGAGAGGCTATCGCGCGCAGGAACTGGGTCAGAGCGCTAGAAGCGTCGATGTCGAAAAGAATCGAGGACGAAATGGGTCAGCGCCGGAAACGATGTCGAAACGGTTCGCTCGTCTAGCCGCGCTTTCTTCGTGACCTTCCTCCTAGTCTATAAATAAGCGTACATGTGTGTACATCTAGCTGGTGCGCGCGCAAACTAGAAAGACACGGTGCGTGCGAGCTTACAAGCGCGTATCGTTTGTGCAACAATTGTTCAGAGCGAAATATAGGTCGACGTCGAACACCTAGGTACTTTCGACTCGAACGCGAGCGTTAACGAGCCAGAACTCCACCGTGGGCCACGTGGATTCGCTCCAAAACTGATCCCCCCTCGATTCACACTCTGAATTTCACCGATTTCTCTGTGATAGATTTTTGTTTGTAAAGATTTCATACATTTTTGTAATAGATTTTTGTTTGTATTCAGAGAAAATGTTTGAATTTAAGAATTTATTTATGAAAAGGTTCGTGAAGTTCATAAGTTCTTGACGAAGGGGAACGATTCGAATATTACTAGAATATATGAGTAGGAGTTCGAACAATTCGAATATTATTCGAATACGTGATATTATTCGAATACGCAGGAACGTTGGCATTCACAATAGTTGTAAATCACGTTCTCGTTAGAGCGATCTATCATCGATTTCCGGTACTGAAACGCCGACTTGGTGGACAGTGGCCCGTTACCGCGGACGCGAACGTGTTATTAGCCCGGTGTGTATATAATTTTCCAATTCGTCCGCGTCGAGTACAGGGCACAATAATGTCGTTTACATCCTTATTTGCAAGGAATAACGTTACACAACGCGCAGATGATATTATTAGTGACCCGTCTGGATGATTGCTTGACAGCTGCCTCTGCCAAATGGTTAAACGGTCTAGGCGCTTTCTTCCCGACCTTCCTCGTCTATAAATACACGTACGAGCTTACGCGACTGCGTTTATGCAATTGTCCGTCGTAAAATAGGTCAGGCTATCGTGGATAAGACTGTTTTATTTTATCGCCAATGCCGTTTAACTATCCTCCGATTTTTCTTCCTGTTTACTAATGAAACGACGCAGCTGACTGTCGGCGGACTATTTTTTCCTCTCCACTATTTGCCAACGCGACAAATTTCTCGTTCTAGCAACAATGTTTGTCGCGACGTGAGTCATTTTGTTGCAAACCTTGTCAACATACTTGGAATCGTTGGCGATTACTCAACCATTCGAATATGTTGGTATCGTTGTTAAAATATTTGGATATTCGAATATTCAAGTACATTTATTCCAATACTTGAGCACTTCGGTATCGTTACTCGAACACTCGGGTATTCAACTATCGGTTGCAACAAAGATTAGACACAACGTCTCATTTTAACGTTATAATGCCATCTTCTTGGCATGGAAGCTCCCGCATAACAATTAGAACACACAGCATTAGATGCACTAGCAATTTGGCAATGTCTCTTTACGGGACACGCGGGAAGAGAAATAGCCTTTCGCAGAAATCGGAGCCAGAGTAAAATTCACCCAACCGCATTATTAAGTGCGAACAAATCAGTAGAAATAGAACAGTAGATCGAATGAAAAATTTAATTTCTCCTTCTGATCCTAGGGAAAAGTTACTACAGATAACTGTGGGTTCGAGAAGCGCAGGGAAGCTGAAAATAGGTCAGAGGGCAGTGACGTCCCTAAGAAAAATTCGGGTTACCCGGTGGCTTTCTTCGTGGCCTTCCACCTTCCTTGACATCGCGCTTCCACTTCGTTCTTCTCTATTAATAGTAGACGACACTGTTGCGTTCAACGCGTGTCGAGTGCGTGTACCGAGGGGCGCGCGCTTATGGTTGGATCGGCTGATTGCGACACTCGCGACAGCGCAGCCTGATTATTGTGACAGAGCTACGAAGCCCTCTTCCTCGATTCGTCAGATCCAGTTTGCAATTTTTCGGCCACGCTGGCTTCCCACGCGCGTACGGTACTGGCGCCACTCGACTGGCGCCAGCTATCTCGCTCGAGACATCCTTTGGATCGACATTTCGTATTTCGATGATTCCCGTGTACGTCGAAGTATTTGTATGTGGCAACTCTGCGTTGTTTACGCTCGTCAGCCATAACGTGCCGTCGATAGTAACCTTGGTCGTGTTTTTGTGACATTAATAATTGGAGGCAACCGGGCTAGATAACGACTCGATGTACCGTAAGATAATATTCGATCGCCTGAGTTGGAACCCACTTTCGATCGCACGTGACATTTCACGACTTGAAAGTGTAGTTTCAAAAGGAGTCGTACTTGAATTTGAACGTAATCGAGCTTGTATAGATATTCGTGGCGTCTTTTGGTGATTGCAGATGGATTAATATATGTTGGCATACATGAGTTGGCATACATGAGTTGGCATTCGAACAATTCGATTACTATACAGATATTTGAATACAAGTGCGAATAACACGAATACTATTCGAGTACACGAGTAGAAGTTCGAGCAATACGAATACTCCTCGATTATTCGAGTAGATATTCGGTATATAATTGAAATAATACCAGTACTACTCGTACATACCGATTTTTCAATGAGAATTCAAAGTTCCCTACTTCTTCCCTTATCCTACGCGTCGCATCAACCCCTGAAGAGTCCATCTCGCAGACAAGAAGGCATAGCACCCACGGATACGCTGAAATTTCTAAATCGATTCGAAGAAACTAGTCGAAAGTGCTTCGACGAGCTTCTATGAGGTTGTCGAGTCGCGACGATCTGTGGCCGACCTTAACTCTAGTCTTGAAACGGGAGCATCGCTTCTAAATGCGTCGTTCGCGACACTCTTTGAAGCCTGTTAGAGTTACTGCAAACAACGCCGCAGACCGCCGGGGACTAAATTAACCTTATTTTACCACTCGTAGACCGATCGAGACGAAAATTGTGCCAATTCAACGCGCAGGCGTTTGACTTTCCGACACGGAAAAAGGAGAAGAGAAGTATGTCGATCGATTTCGGCTGGTAAAAATCCGCGGTTTTTCTAATCGTAGGCGGGAAACCAGTCGCAGCGACTCGCGAGCACGAACTTTCTTGTTTACAAATTTATGTTAATTACCTCCCACCTCTCCCCACGATTTCGCAACGGTGCTCGTAAACGAACTGCGCCGCAATCCGATGAAAAAAAAATCGAATAGTAATTAAACTGTAATTCGTTGTGGTAATTGGACATTGTGGCCTAGCCTAGTCCATTAACGGCGTATATTTTTAAAGAGATTTGTGCTGTGCGATGCGGAGGTGGATGTGGTACATTAATTTTTACCGAAACTCAATTTCGAGTAAATTCAAACCTCGATGGATTAAACTAGCAAAGCATACGGTGATTTCTTTGTCGAACGTGTTCTTAAAGTATTAAGTTTCTGTATGGGCTAGGAAAAGTCAAAGGCAGGTCGATGTTTGCCAACAATTGAATTCGCGAAATGAGCGAAACTGTTTAGTATAGAAGGGAAAAAAATAGTCTTTCTTCGCCCTACCGGGTGTATTGTGCATGCTCTCTTGAAAGCAGCCTTCGACTGTACCTCGACTCTACGCAATTATGCAACTGCTCTGGTATGACATGCACGCTTTCTTCTAATTTGCGTAATAAAGACATTATTATAATAATAAGAAAACCTCGCTACGGGTAAACTGACGTGTTTATCTCCACGTTTCTCGGCTGCGTTCGTAACAGTCCTGAATAATTGCGAATAGGAGGGTAGCTCAGACGTGAATGACACCGTTTTGCATATTCGTAGAATGAATGATTTCGTGAAAATTAACTTTGAAGAATTAACGAAAGATTGTGTTTTCACATAAAATAATCTTTGGTCAAAGTAGATGTAACCGATGTAAATGAAAAATATAAATACTTCTCGATTATTCCAATAGATTCCAGTAGGTTCCAGTATACTATTCAAATCATTTAAGAAATGGGCATTCGAATAATTCGAATACTAGTTGGATGCATGTGTAGGAATTCGAACGATTCGAATACTTGAGTATTCCGCCACGTTTCAAAGAACTGGTCCCATTGGGCGCCATGTTCGTTTACCAGGTATATTCGGTATCAGTCCTTCGTGAACAAGAGGATCGAGCGTCCGCAAATATTTGGCGGTCGATTTGAAGCAGTTTTTCTTGGCAGGTATTCCCAGTGCTCCCGATAGAGGAGCAAAAGGTCCGAGAGGACTGCGACGGACCAAGATACGTAATAAGGCCACGGAACATCATAGTTCACATTTGTCGTGCCAGATCTAATCACTGCGACACGCACGAGTATCTATTTAAAATGAATTCAGTTCCTATTTCTAATTCCTAGCTTGACTATTGCACATAGTATACATACTTTGGTTGTTTACATGCGTTTTTGATCACAAACCACAAAATTAACTTATGTATATTCTAATTTTTCTTATTTCTAAAATTAACTTTCGGTAAATAATAATAAGAGAAACGCATAATAAAATCGGGGCGCCATTATTTTGACATGACTCGGGTCGAGCAACGCTGCGGCGAGCCGCGTTCTCCGCTTACGTAATTCCGGCCGACCGCCAACGTGCCCGCGAACGCCGACGAAATGAAAATGAAAGTAAAGCGACCAAACATTGGGTCGGCGAGCCCGCTAGCTATCATTAGCTGCCGAGGAGGATAGCATGAGCGAGCCTGGACGACTGAGAAGGGGGGACCTTTGTTTGGTAAAAGTTCCTTTCCGTGGAACACAACTTCCTGTCCGACGCACGCCGAGTTAAAAAAAGTACACCGTATGTTTCCTACATCAACACTGAAACTATCAACTCTGTCCGACCCATTTTACCGAACTTCTTCTTCGAACTACCTAGTGTATGTGCAAGCATTCGAACGACTCGAATACTCCTTAATTATTAGACCAGATAAAAATTCGAGAAATTTGAATACCTCTCGATTAATCGAGTAGATATGGAATACGTTATCCAAAGAATTCAAGCAAACGCATCGAGTGCGTAGTAGATGCAATTTATAACATTCAGGGATCACTCGTCGAGGATGGAAGAGATATTTCTCGGTCTGATCTATTTTCTAGTAATTTAGTCACTTGACCAAGCAGTTGGCTCCGAGCCACCTATTGCACCTTAGCAGCCTCTTCCTAACTTTCCGGACCTTGCTCCCATTTCTCTAGTCGAGGTGAGGCCGTTTAAATAGATTCGTATCACGAGAAACGGCTACTCGAATGAAAACTGACCGCGCGAAAATGCAGATGGCCGCAAATAAAACTGCAGCCACGTTGCGAGGGCGAAGCTAAACCGAAGTGCAACCAGTAGCGATTTTCTTTGATCTAATTTTATTCTGGTAAAGATTCTACGTCATAAAATATTCATTCCGGAAGGGGCAAAAAATTCTAATTACCGTAAACATTGAAAGCCCGCCCCCTACCCCCCAATAATCTTACCGAATCCGTTTCTAAGGGTGCGCCTCGAAAAAAAAGGCCTTAGCTGTTAACCTCGGCATCAGTCAAACAGATGCAGCGTCGATTCTCGAAGGATTCGATGCAAAACTGCCGAAAGGCCGATTTCACTGACACAGTTTCCCACCGAGAGAGAGAGAGAGAGAGAGAGAGAGAGAGAGAGAGAGAGAGAGAGAAAACAGCCTCGCAGCCAGCGCAATAAAATCGTTTCTCCCTGTTTCCGTGTCGGTGGCCCTTAGAGGCACTCTCGCGGTACGTGCGCGTCGAAGGCCAATTTCTAATCCCCTTTTCGACTCAAGGATAAGAGAAACGCGCGGCCCTCTACTTGCCTCGAACGGACACGGCGTTGACAAAAAGTCCGACGAAAAACACCGCGAAGAAAAGAAACTGACAGACGAGGAGAGACCGGTGGAAATCGTTTTGGATAACACGGCGGTTTCCTTCGGCGGAAAGGGCGCAACCTCTACAAAAACCCCAGGCAACTTCCTCAAACCTCTTTGACGGTGGCGATAATAAAAACAAAAAAGAGAAGAAAAAAAAAAGAAGAAAGATGACTAGGTAGTGAGCGAAAGAGAGGGTTGCTCAGGGGCGCATAAAAACTCTCATAATCTCGAGCATTGTGACCGGTAACGGGGCGAATAATTTTCAGCCGGTCGCTTGTAAACGACCTCGTAAACGCCTCGTAATACCACGACCGTGGCCCTTTTTGGTCAGTCCTTGGACAGACGCAGCGGGGGGAGAAAAGGGTTTTTGCAGTTTTCTCGGCCTTCGGGGTTCATTTGGATCCTTCGACTTTGAGTTTCGGTTCAAGCTCGAGTTTAGGAGTAATGGGAACACACGGAGGCCATTTTGGGCCATGGGGGGTATTTTTTTTTTTTGGAGTGACTGGGCGAATTCGAATGAAAATGTATATCATAGTCTTTACCATATTTAAACGTATGCAAAAGAATTTGGTGACTTCATTTTAATCGAATATTTACTTCCATTTTATAGTCACAATTATATTTCCTTCGGCGTAGCGAGTAAATTAATTTTCAACGCCGTCGATCGATTCCTCAAAGTTCTATAATAGCGACGAGGAAGTAATCGTCACCTTCTCCGCGCCTAACTTCATTAATCGAATGAAGAGTGAACTATGAATAACGATGAACAAACTATCCCGCTTAATCAGACGTTGTTTTCGAATAATTGCGCGTTACGTTAGCTCCACGAGCGAAACGTCTTGTTTCCGTGAAATATTCTCTTCGGTTATTTCTAATTAAATGACCACTAGCGTCGACATTCCGCTCGAATCGATGCATCAGCGAGATAATTTTGCAAATAATCCTCGATACCCTCGTTGAAATCGCGTGCAAATCGCTGCGTGTATACGATAAACGATCGTTTTTATGCCACCCAATAAGCATGCAAATTACGGCGCATTTTTAGCGGACGACCACGTTTGCGTAGACGTACAAGTTTATTTCAATGATTCCCGTGGCGAGCTGGGAGTGCTTCATGGTTATTCAAACGTTGGAAATGTTTTTCTTGCACTTTTATCCGTTTCCGCGAAGAGATCGTTTTCCTTTGCGATTCTGTTTTTCTTAACGCATATGTAAAGCATATGCAGAGAACAAACGCTGTGTTTACTGTTGATGTTCGAAAACGTTTCGTTTCACGTGCCGGGAAATTACTCGTTTCGTTCCAAAGGTAAGGTTGGCTTTTTTTTACAACAAAGAGTTACGCTTGTTTATTCGACGGAAGTACCAGTGAGAGAGAATAATCAACGAGTTTAGAAATTTCTTCAAGCTATTGAAAACGTGCGTTTCCTTCAAAGATCGTTTCTTTAAGTAAACGAAATAATACCGAGCTCTTCCATGACGAGTGCCAAGACGTAACGAGCAAATTAATTTTCAAACCTGGCAATTTCGGGAGCAATTCTATCGAAACAGCTCACAAAATTTTCTCGAGAAAAATTTCTGAAAAAATGCGGCAAACAACCGAATATTTTCGTCCCTTCTTTGTTTCCTACTGTTTATCCTTATCGCCTCTTCTCACCTCTCGAGTGTACTGACGGTTGCCACGAACGTCGTTTATGGCCACGTCTAAGTTGGCCGAGGCTACATTTTACAGCGTTTCTGTCTCAGATGGTTCTTTGGTATCTATGCTTCGTTTCTCCTATCTGCTCGTTCAAGGTTGCAATTTTGTCGCGCGCTGTTTCTCCCAACGAGATTATACTGCCTGCCATCAGGACGCAAGTTTTTGCGTTTTCACGGTGGAAGCCGAAGGAAAACGCCGGGGAGCCGCGTGCAAACGCTCGCGGAATCGATAACGTCCGATGATTGCGTAATTTCGATACATTGTCAAAGGAAATAATTATCAAATACCGAGCGGCTAACGTGGCTACCGGGGAGATACTTTATAGCTGAAATGGAAACACGTGAAAAAGTTAGAAAAAAAAAAAAAAGAAACGTAATAGCGACTACTATTATCATTACTTATTATGTGAAAGGGTGTTGAGAGCAAAGGCGTTGAACGGAGGGGTGTGACAAACCCCACTCTGGTCAACAAATTGAAATTCTCTTGGGCAAAGAAAGTTTCTATTCTTGAATATTTTATAAGTGTGAAAATGGCAATATTTTCACTGCAAATCCTAATTTTTCTACTTCCAAAATGATCCCTTTTCCTTAAGAAAAATAGCGCTCCACATCGAAAAAGAAATTCCTTGCGAAACATTCCCACGAAGAGGTATCGACGATGTGACTCCATTTTTTCAAGAAGATGGACTCGTACCACTTTCATAACGAACAGTCAGGTTGTCGTTACCACACTCGAACTTTCTCGATATTTGGCAACGGGTCGTGTCCAATTGTTACTTTTGAAACACTTTCGGCTGCTCTTCGTGAATTAAATAATATTTTTTTTTTATCTGTAAGCGGCGAGCCTGATTTCACATCGTTGAAAAGCGACTTTTACGACGAGACAAGGCCATCGAAAAGCGAGATAGCGCACAAACAGATAACAGTAGGCGAATAGAATAAGAAAATAAAAATAACACTTTCCTACGAGGTGGAACTGTGTACGTCTAACGGACAAAGAATGCTTACATTTTACGAACGTTGCGTCACAATCGATCGAGCATCGTTCCATGGCACGACGTTTCGCAACGATAAGTCAATACGACGGGCACGGAAACCGTGTAATCAATTTTCCGTATTATCGAGCCTCGATATTCCGTCGAACCGTAATTGCTTAATTAATCAGGCGCGACAGGAAGAATCCCCAAGGTGGATCGAGACGTTCCAAGGCGATCCCTAGTTGAAGCTTTCTGCTGAAACAAGATTCACAGGAAAACGAAATACAAAATCGTAGCGTTAAACTAGCCACTAATTTCCGACGTTATTACATAGATCAATTTTTATAACTTTTAAACGAGTTCAAGTACAAGTGTTCTTTCGTAATGCGAGGAATGCGAGTAGTACTTGAGTATTCGAATAGAACTCAGACACTGAAAGTGCCTTCGTTCAACATTTGACTGCCGCATTCGAATATCCGAATACAGAAAAATTCAACGAAATGGCCCGTCTCTATTTGACGCTCTCGTGTCGATTTTAGTTTCAAAACGAATAGAGAGTAGATCCACGGCTACGCGACCGCTTTCGACGCGAAGCCGCGGTTCGAGTCCGCGTGTCATCTATGATATTGCATAATCTCGGTTAGCGCGCGCATAAATAGCAGGCGTTAAATGCATTCACGAATTTTAGCACGGCGCCCTATCTCGCTGTTACGTTTTATTGCAGTTGTTCGCGGGTGCGCGATCTCCCCGACCGGGGCCGTTGTTACGCCGCGTTTCGAGATACAAAATGGAAAGTTCCCTCGGAAAGCGTTCGTCGTGCCGCGGAAGAAAAAAGCGTTCGCGTATGAAACGGAATCCTATCGCGGGAAAAGAAAATCGTTACGTTCCATTTACTCGTGATTTACTTCTCGCTCTTGCGAATCAACGTTTCACGGTTCGCGCGAAGAGAGTAAACACATCTAACGCCTAATGATGTAAACCAGAGTTTCTCAATACTCGCTTTCCAGGGGACCCTCCTCGATAAGGAGACCCTTTCGATACCCTCCCCTCTCCTCTCCGGTCAATCATATGGGTATTCACATCAACCCAGATCGAGGCAAAGTCATCCAAAAAATGAACCGAAACTTTTAACGTTTCTCGACCAAGAGCTAAGGGTGTCTTCGGGGAAGAAGGTTTCGAGTAGCGTAGGTACGATAAGCGTTATCGGTAAAATTTCACGTGTCGCCATCGCAGTTGCCGTCATCGCCGCGAAGAACAAGCGGATCAGCTTCAATTTCTGGCCGACCCAATTTCGCAATTTATCGTATCTACGTACGGGCCTCGCGTGTGTATGCACGCCGCTGCGATCCGACCATGCCGAACTGTCGAATCGCCGACTTATTGTTTCCTCTACCGTGGCAGCTTTCGCCGGATCGGCAGAGTTCACCGATTATCGACGTCTCCCTGCGTGGCTCCGCCCAAAGAGGGTGAATTTTTATTTAGGACCGTCGTCGTCTATGCGCGCGTCCGTTGCGTGTACCCGAATCGGAAATTGGATTATTGCACTTGTTGCGGGTAGAGCTGGGACTCTACTTGTCGAATTTCTCTGGGGATACTGCAGCGATTCGAGTATTCGAATGCTTGACTTTAATAGGGGTATTCGAGTACCTGGCTGTTCACAGCTACCAGTCGATCGTACCAGAGCCAGCCGTGTGCCTAAAAATTAATTACCATTCGCGAGTACAGACCGAACTTGATATCATCGCTGCTTAAGATTCTAAGGCGATACATTATGCATGCCATACGCCCGTCCGAATACGATGCAATGGGTGTTCAAATATTTCTACGCTGAGTGATTCTTCCGTGGCACCAGGTGACACGATCGCCGACGGACTGGCTCGATTATACCGTGTCCGAAAGTTTCGTGCGGAGGAAACGCTCGTTTGAGGTCGAACAAACGGAAACGCTGCGAAAGTAAGTTGTGAATCGGTTGTAAATAGAAAGAGAACTTTATTTCCACCGCCATATAGATAGACTTCGCTAGCAACGACTCGCGTGAAGCCATGTGTGTGAGCGATGGGATGCGCAAGTGCGCGTGCGATCACGTAAACGTCAGAGACGCGTATAACCGCGCACCAACTATAAGTAGGCCACGGTGCTTTCACACGATAAGGCCTTATCAGAATGTACGCATGCGGCTTTAACTTCTACCGTATTTTCCTCTGACTCCCTTCGTATTTCCCGCCGCCCGCTCTTCCTTTCTCTCTCTCTCTCTCTCTCTTCGCGTCTCTGTACTAGATTCTCTTTTTCTCGGCCTATTACATAGTTCCACGGCGTTTACTTTCCTGGCTGTCGAATGAAATAGACGGCAAACGTCGGTAGTAATTCACAAAAATCGTGCATGTATGAATGTGTACAGGTTGGCTTTTTATTTGGAATTTGAATACTATTCGAATACCTGACTACTCGACTGTCATTCGAATACATGATTTCACCATGTATTCCATGTAACCATTTGAATACCTAATCCTTGAACTAATATTTGAATTCTTGAAGTTTCGACTACCATTTGAGTACTTGATTTTTTACTGTCATTCAAATACTTAATTCGACGAGTACCATACGAATACCTTGTATTTCGACTATTATTTAGATCCCTGATTTTTCATACATCTCTCTTCAACTACTATATGAGAACTCTACCACCGAGGTGTTCAAATATTCGAATACCAGAGGAGTCCACCAGCATCCCTAGCGTCTTCCTCCTCCGCAACATTTCGCTCCCTTCGATTTCCATTTCGCTTTCCGTTTCCACTTTCTTTGTCCCGTCTCACATTCGGACATCTCGTTGGCCTATCTTTAGTTTTTGCCTTCGACCAGCTGCACGCACGATCGGAGGCCCTTCCCACGCACAGAAGCCAAAGGATTGCGAAGGTCGCCGCCACCGTCGCGTGAATGAAAGCGTCCTGGAAGCGAGGCCCTCGTTTCCTCTTTCGCTCCCTTCAATGGCTCCCTTTCCAACGGGCCATCCGCGAAACGTGCACGCCCCGACGATGAATCGAACACGCTCGCATCATCGGCTTTCCTTCGTCTCGATCGCCGCGTAGGTGGGGTTTATTAAAATACTGGCAGAACGACCGAGCGCCGTGGCTGCAATTAGTCCTCCGCAATTATCGTATACAGGAAGGAGGATATAATTCTTCTGCTATCGTCCAGTGAGAATGGTGTTTACGGAATACGACGTTCGCCGAGGCGGTCTCTGAAGGAAAAAGCCGGACGCGATGGAACTTACGCAATCGCGTAATAATCGAGCTAACGAGATATTTAGCGAGTTCCATAAGATTATTGCTTTTGACATCGTTTCTGAGCAACGGGTTGCGCAATTGCTCCTGAACGTCAACCGTACACCCGTGCAACCGTGATTTTCAGTTCGACAGTACTCTGTTTCGCATCTCGTCGAGTCGAAGGCTTTCTTGGTAATAATTCAGAAGCTTGGAGACAGTTTGCTGCTAGTTAAAGCAAGACGACGACTTTGGAAAGCGTACCGATCTGTGATTTGCGACAACCCTAAACATTTTCAAACGTTGAGTGAGTGTGCAGATGCTCCGGGACTGCTTAAACTATTTTTCGAACTAATATTCTTAACTAATATTCGAATACTGTTTTGAATACTAGAGAATTCTGTTATTTTGTGCGCCGATCAAATATCGGAACAAAATATTTGAATAGCGTGATAGGACAAGCATCGTCCATTTTATCGGAATAGTAATCTTTCCCAACGTCTAGTTTCAAGGACCGACGGAGATCCTCTCGCAAGGTTACGACGAAGCACTAGAAAATAATTTACGGAGATAGAGAAACGACAATGAACCCTTTCAAGAGCGGAATTCGGTGCTGAGCAAGTCCCATTGTGAAGGGGTTAAGTTTACGGCGGCGAGGTAGTTCTGGAGAACAGGCGATCCGTCGTTTGAGCCTTATTTATACCTGCTCGGAGTAATTAACGTTTACGACATTTCCGGCTCGCGGAGAGACGGAAAGTTTTGCTTCTCGTTCGAAATTATTGCCCAGCCAGTGTCTCTAGCTTTCCACGGTTTATTGATGCGTTCGCACGGACCGGGGACCAGTTGCGACGAACTCGAGCGAGGGAAAGAGTTTGGAGAATGGCCAGGGGGCTGATCGGTTCGGAGAATTTTCTCCTCCGGAACCCGTAACTCGACGGAAATTTTAAGACTTTTCCAGGGTTACACTTTTTTTTTTCTTCGTCTAGCAAAAAACGACCAACTATCCCGGGCCTGAGTTTATTTCAGCGAACCGTTTCGTTGGAATAATCCCGCTCTCCTTTCACGAACAGAGAATTCGTATTATCGAATTATCGAGTTCGACGATTGCACTACTTGGGAAACAAGGATATAATTTACCTTTGTGATTCGCGTCGCGAATATTTACTTCTAAGAAGTATTTCAATATTTAAGTATAAATAGCGAATAGGGAACTATTCGACTCGTGATAAAAAGTTCGAGTATTCGAATACTGAAAAACTCGGCGCGGTGCCAACCCTATGTTGAATTAACCCCTGCGACTCCTGCCAATATAAGTAGAAATCGCCAACGCGTAGCCTGAAACCGTATATGACGACTTCGAGACGGAACGAAAGTGTTTTCCTGTTATGGTAACGAATTTTACGATCGTCGTGCTTGATCAGCGTTGTCGCGTGGCGCCGTCGGGATTTTCTCCGACGAATACGTCCCTGGATCGCATCGACGCGTTAACTCGTTGTACAAACAACAATGTAAAGACCTTGAGACCGCAATGGTGCAAGGCATCGAATGTAAAACGTTCACATAACGTTATGACATTACATAATGATCTGTAATGCCGCTGCAATGTCGTGTCTGCCGTGCTCGACAACCAGATGAGAGATCAGGATCGTCTAGAAAAAGGCAAGAAGGTACATGTGGGATTTAATGATCTTCTAGTCAAGGTGACGAAAGATCGAGCGATACGTCGTGTCGTTTATCGAGCATTTTCTATTTATCGCCTCGCGGACGAACTTCCGAACGGTCAGCAATCGATACGCGGGCTCCAATCCCGAGCGTTCCTAGATTATCAGGAAAGAGTGTACTCGTAATACTGTATCGAATGCTTGAATAAACTAATTTTTTTCCGCCCCGATCAAGTATCCGAATATTTATCAAATTTGACAAGTATTTGTTGTACTCGAGCATTTGGAGTACTCTGTTATTTCGTGCTCTGACCAAGTATCCGAATATTCAAATTATTCGAATAATGATTAAATTTACCTCGCATTCTTTTAAAAAGATTAGCAACTTGCACTTGGAATGTTACCGAAAGTTTGACGTGCATCGATTTGTTTAACTATCTCAATTCGCCCAGATCCATACTTCCCGATCGTAAAAAGAAATTTTATAGAGTTTGCCCATTAAATTACACGAGCTATGATCGACCTCTCCCCACGTGTCGATAGGGTTACAACACTTTTAACTGCTGAGCAAACAAATTTTTATCTGAATGTAATCGACAATGTTCTGGAACTACGCGAAAACAACCATGATCGGATACGTTGCTCGCTCCGAACGGCACATAAAAGTAATATTTATTTTCGTTCACTTGGTAGTTTACGCGTTTCCTCCTCTTTCCCCTCTCAATTATTTTTTTTGGCACGGATCAAAGTCACCACTTTTCACGTCCCAATTTACGACGATATAAATGAAAATCAAATTTTCTAGCTATTCATCTTTCATCCCTTAAATTGGATCGGATACACTCTGCAAATTTTTGTTAATAAATCGAAACTTCGATAATAGTACTAAATAGATGAAATAAAAATTAAACAAATCCTAACGCGTTGTGTTTCGAAAATCTGTTTTTAAAATAATTCTCAAGTGCAAAGGGTGAAAGTAACACGTTCGCGGGATATGCGAATACTTTTGCGACACACTGTACAACGCCATTTAATATTCTTCTTAGATTATTCGCACATAATTTGCTCGTATCAATCGTAGATTCGCGTACAATGGCGCGCGGCAGATTATGCATCGCGATGATCGCTATCGGGACGAAAATTCCGCGAAGCAACAGTTTATCTGGCATCAGATTTCCCATTTTTTTTTTCCGTTCACGAAAGACCCGTTTCGAGTCTCGTTACAGCAGAGTTCGCACTCGATACCGAGATTGCATCAACGTTTGTTCGCATCGATTTTTTTCCTCATTTTCTCCCGCAGCCGGCTAACTATTGTTTACCGCGGCTACGGGCCTATTCAACAGCGTTTGCGATTTTCCTTCCTTCGATTGGCCATTCTACAGAAATTTTGTTCATGCGATCTCAATGGAGCTAACCATTTTGGACGTGAATTTTAAATATCTTATTTTCCAGAAATAAATTCGGAGTAACTTAAAGGAATGCTGCAGGAGGTACACGTTCACAGTTAGCGAGCTGTAGTTTCGAAACCGGTCAGAATTATGTAAAATGTGTAGAATGTGTAGAATATGTAGAATATGTTGTTTCGATACAGTTGACACCCGAAAAGAATGGATTTGGAACCGTCTTTGGGCTGTGGAACAGCGATCGTGCTACACCTCGAGGAAAATGGCGGCCGCGGTGCGTGCGCGTGCACATCGCCGCGCGCGTTTTCCGCTTTGGAAAGTCGAGGGCCTTCGAGGCATTATCTGGTCACGTTCACGGAAAAAGGGGGCCTTATCTGCTGCCGTTCCACGCCGTACAAAGATTCGTCACGGATTCTCTGTTCACCGGCTCTTTTCACGCACAATTGTTTGATTTCGAAACTAGATGCACGCGACCTCACAATCGCCACCGCACGGTGCGCCGTTCTCCAAATATGGCTTCCCTTTATACCTTAAAACTACAAGTTTCTCCATCGGTTCCCATAATAAGTGTAGATTTCAATGCAGAATTTAATTTAATTTAATTTTCCTCAAGATCGAATTTTCCCTCACCCGAACGCCTCAATTTATCCATTAACTACACCTTTTCTCCCTCCCCTGTCGACGAACCTCCTTCTCTAAACATAATCATAAGATTCTGAATCACCCTGTATATGCTCACTCGCGTCTCCAGCAAGACGAGGTGACTTTTCTTCGGCTGTTCGTGACAGAGAGCGTTTCTGGACGAGAAACGACACGGTTAACAGGTTAACGGAATGGTAACGGCCACGGAACCGCAGCGGAATTCCTAATTACGTAACGAGTAATTGCGTTGGACGTTCCCGCGACCACTTCCTAGGCAATTTTACGACCGCGTCGCGGCTTTTTTCGCCGGACCGGAGCTCCGTGGACGCTGCGGTGCGAAAATATTCCAGCGAAACTTTATTGTGAAGCGGCGCAGTAGGCGCGCGTTTCTGTGAACAGCTGTACGTGCAAAGTAGAAGGTTAACGCATGACATCAGCCCGCACTATTACAACATTCTATTACTTCGCTCACCGCGACGACAGCGTTCGGTCGCGTTTCCCTCTGTCGCCCCAAAACCTCGTCGGCTCCATTTTCTTTTTTTTTTTTTTTAATCGTTAACAGAGCATGTTTATTGTAATTTTTCGAATTTTGAGTTTGAGTGATCTTCAGGCCATACAATTAAAATTCAAATATCAATTGAACGTAATTTTCAGGTAATTTTCACGTCAAAAAATTGTGATATTCGGAAATTTTTTTTTTTGGGTACCGCTTGTTCACTATAAATTGTCCATGCATGGGTTGAAAGAGCATACTTTGGTCAACGTTTCTGCCAATTTTCATTAAAAAATATTCATGTATATGGAAAATATACACATCCTCGCCACACGTTACTAGAATTCTCGAGTCGAATAATAAGGGGGATTTTTCTGGTTTCAGTGGTCCGAATTAGATGAACCCAGAATTTTTCGAAACTAGATGAATGTCGCTATCGTCACATTCAAGGATTTGAAAAAATATTCGTGCGATTAAAAACTGCAAGCTTTCAAAAAAGAACATGTAAATTTTGAAAATGGAAGTTGGGAATGATTGAAGTTTTCTAAAAGTTTCTATTTTCTAAAAAAATAGAAATCCGTATGCACTATAGTGTCATTCGTCTAGTTTCTAAAAATTCCAGGTTTATTGAATTCGGACCACTGAAGCCAGAGAAATCCACCCCGCAGTGCAACTCGGAACTTTCGGTAAGGTCATTCAAGGATGCATGTACTTTCTATACAGATCAAGATTTTTTTATGAAAATTGGCAGAAATATAGTTAAAAGTATGTACTTTCAACACATCTAAGAATTGTTTGTATCGAACATTAGGTATCGTTTCAAAAAATTCTCGAATATCAACGTTTTTCGCTCGAAACGCGTTGTTCCTGCTCAACGAAAGAAACCTTCGTTTAATCGAAATTTCATTTGCCTATCGATAGTAAACTCGAAACGTTCGAATTAACGTCCCGAGTGTTTCCTCGAGCGTGCTATTAATAGTGCGAACCCGAACAAATCTATCCATTTATGCAGCCTATTCACGTTGTTTGCAAAATCACGCGCCATTTTTGTCATGCTAAGCGCTTTTCTTTCCGAACGTCGGCGGCAAAAATTGACCAAATCACCGGACGTTTTGCCAACGAGGCGAGTAAATTATTATTCATAAATTCATTGAAAGTCGTAAAACGATTCCTAGTACACTGACATTGTATCGACGTCCATCGCGTTTGTGTTTCTATCCATTCAGCTTGTTTCCTGCATTTGCATTTCACAGAAAGCGCTGAAGGAAAAATCGTTCCCGCGCCTAACCACGCGTTCACGTAAGCTTTTAAGTTTCAAGGACTGAAAATCGCTGTGGTATAAGACGAAGAGAACGAAGGAAACGTTTGACGAGTTAACGATATGTGATTTGTTGTAAATCTGTCGTGTGAATTTCTCGAGACCAACAACTGGATTCGTTCATAAATCGTAGTATTCGGATACCGGACTGTTCAAACACTATTCTTGAATTTTTTGAGGTGAAGAGGGAGTTCTACTACATTCTAAAAAAATGTTGCTATACGAATAAGTGTGATTTAAATACTACTCGAACACTGGCTTCGATGTAATCGAGATATTTCTCATCAAACTTTATCGTTAGTGTTAAGAAATTAGGAATTTTTTTTACGAATCATGCCACGTTGAAAAAGGTTAAGAACCACTGCGCTAACGCGACGCCACGAAAATAGTGTACCTATCGCTGTTAGCAGTCTGTGCATACGCTTGCACAACCTTGTTCTGGTTTTAGAGCAAGCCGTATCTTTCCACGGAGAAACATAAGCATTTTTTTCATCAACCGTTACCACGACACTTATCGCGACAATGTAACGACTACCGGAGGAATCTCCATCGCGTCGTC
The DNA here is from genome assembly GCF_026283585.1 of Hylaeus volcanicus. Taxonomy (NCBI): domain Eukaryota; kingdom Metazoa; phylum Arthropoda; class Insecta; order Hymenoptera; family Colletidae; genus Hylaeus; species Hylaeus volcanicus. The sequence goes on along the minus strand of NC_071980.1, from coordinate 5,341,907 downwards.
TTATATTCCTCCAAGTTCCTGGATCGCGGATTCCATTAAAGCCAGGATAATTTTCATACCGTCGATACACGACGAATGTATAATTAAAATCTCGCTGAGGCATAATGCTAAAAGTGTGTGATCAATTACGAGAAACCGCGGCTGCGATACATATTCCGAACAGGAAGACAAAGAGACCGTAAATGACGTAAGACCGCTCGACGATCGAAGCACGATGGAAAGGTATTTTCCTCGAATCCTGGCGGGGCGCGGCCGTTTGTGCGAGTTTTTCATGCGAGGGAGCTTGTTTTTTCACATTTTTAAATTCACGTTTCGCGACGTTATCATCTTACAACGCGGACAAAAAATGGAATAATCTACGAGACGCGTTTCTGTCTCAACGCGGCAAAGGTTGCTCGTTACAGAGTTTTACACGATCAATGCCACGGTAGCCGTTGTTTTAATAATATTACTTGAATATAGAATTATTTATATACGACTCGAATAACTGACCATTCGATTTCTGCTCGAATACTCTCCGAATATTCGTCTGTCCAACTATTCATTGAGTACTCAAACATTCAAATACTCGGACACGTCCTTATTTAAATAATAATGTTTCCAATGGGCAACTGGAATATCCAACATCTTCGATATCTGCATCGTACATTTCAAGAATTAATTCGAATACCAGCATGGCCGATCGTAAAATATCGTAAAGAGCCCTGTTCGAAATCGGCAAACAAACAACCCGAGGTAACGAGATCGTTGCGAAGAAAAAAAAAAACAGAAAAAAAAGTGGCATCTGAGTTTGAATTAGCATTTTCCAAGCCGGACAGGCGAGTGTCGGGTGACTTTACGGACGGTCAGCGTGCGCATATCTCGAGCGGACGCCGGGGACGCGCAAACCGGTAGGAAAGCACGCCTAACGTAAGAGATCGCCTAAGAGGAGTAACGCCTAGTTACCAGCGTACACCGTCTCGCGGAGTTGCGGCCGTTGAGGAGAGGTAACCTTGAAACTGGCCACCACCTCCAACTTCGTCACCTCTATCACCTACGCCCGGTGGCGCGTGGTGCGCATCAGCGGCTCCGACGAGCGCGACCGGTAGCAACCGGCGGTAGTGGCAGGAACCCGACTCAACGCCGGCGCGTCAGGCTGTCCCTTCGGAAGCAACGAGGAGCAACTTAGCCATCGTCGTGCAGCAACAACTAGAGCAGAATAAGAGGAGAAAGGGTCCCCTTCCGCCAACACTCTCCTCGCCCTTCAACTCCGTGGAACCAGCAAAGAAAGATCCCTCCCTTTCCTCTTGCTAAGGACTCCTCCTCCTCTTCCTTCGTGTCCTCCGTCGCAGCCCTAGCGCGTCCCAGCTCGCCGTCTCTCTCTTTCCTGTTCCTGTCGTCCTCGCGCGGTCCTCTCGCTCCCTTCGTCACGGGGAGCAAACCGGATTCGCAATAAAACGAGTCGCCGCGAAACACACGGGACCAACGAGGATCTAACATATACGGTCAAACTGGATCTCCATCTTTCTACTTCTCATTCTGCATTCTCTTTCTCTTCCCTCTCCATCTTTCTCTCCTCGGTCCCCCACCACGCGGGCCCCATTTCTCTCCGTCTCTTTTTTTTTTGTCTTTTACCTCTCTCTCTCCACCTCATCCCGTTGCCACAACGTTTGATCTCCTCCCCTTCTCCTCGACGGTGCCCTTTTCTCCGTTCCCTTCTTTCGCCGGTTCCGCCGCGGCGTCCGTCCTCGTCTTACGCGATTCGAGTGAAAGGGACTTCTCGCGGAAAGAAGGGATGGCTAGAACCGGCGAGTCGCGTTGTGAGAAAGGTGCAAGTACGACCGTCGTTCGACCGCCTCGTGGGATGAGGTGGAGGCTAAGGTGTGTTAGAAAGGAGCAGTGGCGTCGCTGGGGAGCTGCGCGCCGCGTGACACCGTCAAAGGGGACGACACACCGAAACGACCCCTTCGGCGCGATTTGCGAACGGTGCTTTCGCAGAAATTTCTTACTTTTTAATAAAGATATTCTTTTCTTGTTAACGTGGAACGCGCTCGGTAGCGGATCGAACCTCAACCAGGGGCTCGGATGCTTCTTGTTGACTCGCATAACGAAATCAACTAATGTTCGAATGATATTTACAAGTGTAATTGTACATCTGTATGAAAATATAGACGTACTTGTTACAAAATTGGGAGTGACAAGAATTAATGCTACATCTGTGGAGAAGAGCTAGCAGCCAAGGTGGCGGCGCTCCGAGCCATCATTCACGAGAAGTGGTGGGGAGAGTCGCGCGCCTCTTATTAGACAGGATCTGCTACATGCGCTAATATCTCCGAAACTATAAGAGATATTAAAAATATGTTAAGGACAAAATATAATTATTTGTAATACTCTACTACAACGTGGTAAAAGTTTCGCAATTCAAAGGAGCGAATCAAATCAAAGATTGGATTCAATTCCTGGAAAACTTCAGTTTCTATTAAATTTCTTACTGTAATTTCTTACTGTAATTTGCAGGGACATTTTCGTATAGATTGACAGTAACCCTAGCGACGCCACTGTTAGAAAGGAGTATCAGGGAAGGAGACGATAGAGGGTAGAGAGAGAAAGAGAAGTGGTGCAGTTCAGGGGAAGGTGAGACTGTCTCACGACTGACCAAGTGGCCCTAGGGGGGATGTTGCTTCATAATTTCGAGGTGGCGTGTCAACAGATTTTCTGGAGGAGCTGCGTAACCGTTTACGCGAAAACGTTACATCGTTGAATTTTCGTTGGTGGCTGGTAGGTCGGGAAAACGCTGGGATACGGAAGAGAGTCTCTCAGGTTCCGTTAAAAAGAGATTAGAATTTGCTCCGTCGTTTGCCGTCGTCGGGCAAAGTAGACTGTCCTAATTATAGTGTCGCGTGAGTCAGACAAGGAAAACAACGTCCGTGTTGATAAGATTGCGCGGATAGCAGGAGAAATGTTGCGTATCACCTATCGCTGTAGTCGTGTAGCTACGCGAGCAACTGCCGCGGGTTCCAGGGAGATAAAATTCAGTGTAGACGGTAACGACGTAAGCGAAACGTCTCTGAGCGTATTTGATGCTTTTTAATCTAGAAATAGCTGACGGAACGCCGAGCGTGTTTTTCTCCGGCTCGAGATAGGGCTGCGACTATCCGAAGTGTTTAATGTACGAGCATTTTATAGATATACGAATGATGACGAATAAACTTGGAATATTTTGCTTTTCGAGAGTAATTGTACGGGATAATTTCTGTTATAGTTATTGGATACTCAATTACTCGAGTACTTGAATATCTCGTCCACTTACGAAGTATCCCAGTACACGTGATAAAAGTAGAGTTTCCATGTTGGAACATCGAACGAGGCGGATGTAAATTGAATAAAAATTGTCGGAAATTAATAACGATAAGTGCGTATCGATGTAACGCGATAACGAAACGCCTTGGTAACATGAAAGCGTAAACGCAAGAGGGAATGCGAAAAAATAGCAAAGTGCTTAATTGCATGCGTACCGAGGTTGAAGAGGACCTTGCAGCCGTCCCCTCTTTTTCTCGGTCTCCTTCTTTGACTCTTTCTATTCCATCCTCTCCGCCTCCTCCCCTGGTCTTCACTCCTTTTCTGACGCTCTTCTCTTTCGCGCGTAATGATAAACAGCCGCGTGCTCCCTGTAACGATTACGCAAAACGTTCGGCCTTCTCGACGCGCTTTTAATTTAGACCGCACCATAAATAAATAAATAATATCTAGCACGATAACTCAAGGTAGCTGGATGAGCCGGCGGGCCTGCACGCGAATTAATTAATTTCTCGCCAATTACGACCGCGCTGATAACGCGCGCAAACATTTGACGTAACAACGCGCTCCTTGAGAAACTGTTGGCATTTTTCGGGATGCAGTCGTTCGTCGAACTTCATTTCGGCCAACGAAACAATATAGAGGCAAGCCCAATTTATAACTACTCGAGCCGAGCTAGTCAGGTCGTGGAACTCGATTGTAAAGAAATTCTGTACGTAGTATTATTAAATTGTTTAAAGGAATCGATCGTTTTCGATGATATCGAAAAGATTGGAGCCACACAAACTCGGTAACGTCAGACTGATTAAGACAACGTTAGTTGCTGGAGCGTTCGCATTTGTCCAAAAGGTTACCGATTTCTCATCGATTACAGGTTAAATCGTTACTCGGCAAGATGACATTTTTAATGGCTCAATATCCTCGAAATAGACCGATCGTAGTCGTGAAAAGTTCGTACGGACCGCAAAAGGGCGCATTGACATTTTGCATCCTGACATCTATTATTTCATTCTCGTTCTTAGCGGTGGGCTCAAAAACAATTGATTATAAGACTGCTTGTTGAATTTTTCTGTACTCGTATATAATTCGAGTAAAAGGTGATTCGAGTAAAAAGCGAAGATTTGAGCAGTGTTTGTCTATGAAATATTCGAGTAGCATTTAAATAATTAAATACTCGAATATTCTCGTATTTAATGATCGAATATTCAAACTCAGCTCCCGAACATTCGATTCGTCGAATAATTGGAGTATTCGAAAACAGAAAAATTCGACGAGCAATTCCGTGTACTTTCGCGTCGAGAAAGAGCAAAAGGAAGCGGGTATCGCGCCGAATTGCGCCGTCGCCGGCGTGCATATCGCATCAGCTGTTCCTCGACCTCCTTTCCGTGCGGCCCTCGAGCGAAATTCGTCTACCGCTCTAAGTATAGCCAGGCGCTGCCGTAATCTCCGGACGCGTGCACATCGTTGACCGAATCTACGAATGGCAATAGCTGCGGGTACGCCCGTCCGTCGCGACCGAGCTCGGAGAAAGAGGGATAAAGAAACAATCACGTATCTGGTACACCGACTCGAATTAAAGCCGCACCGGTCGGCCATGAAATTCTTTCGAAGAATGTTTATAAATAGTTCCAATGAAAAGTAAAACGCTCACCGAGCTAAAGGTTTCGTTAATGAAACGAGTCCGGCGCGCGATCGATGCGCGACCACGTGATGAATGAAAGGGTTTCGAGGGATCGTGGGCCACTTTGGGTGTTTCGACGGCATGGCTGGTTACGTAAAGTCGCGACACGGGGACGCACCTATCAATTTAGAGCAGTGGTGCCCAAACATGCCAGGCACTTTCTGCTCGTTATAGAGCCAAGGTGAAAACTAATCCTAAATCCTGACAGAAAGTATGGAGGATTATTAGTGAGGTTTTAGAGACTCCGATGCCTTAGTTAATTTTTCAGGCCTGTGGAATACTTCGTTCCAACATAAACAAGGTCTAATGGCTCTGAGTGCGAGGAGACATTTAAGTTCATGGGTGGACAAACAATGTTTTCTGATACCCATTTGATATTCTTCTAATAGGTCTTCTCATCCAGCATCTCCAGGGGAATTGGAAAACATTCCGATAGAAGTACGAGATAACATTCCACTGGAAACTATTCAAAAGCTGTATGAATCTATTCCAAGGATAGCTGTATCAGAGGCAAATGGTGACCCAATCCATTGCGCAATGAGTAATTACGCAGCCAGTACGTGGACGAATTGTCCAAGTTTGTTTTGCGGCACACACGATCCTTTGTTCGGGGAAATGAGTTGCCCAAAGAGGATTCCATAAACGGAGCAAGGAGGACGAACCTCTGGGATTAAATCCTCCTTATCTCGATCACCGTTGCGAGCTGCCAAACAAACTAGGACAACTTGTCTTTCTATTAGCTGTGCGATTACTCATCGTTTCGGAGCGACTAAAACACTATTATGCCCATTTCAGCATTATTTTACTCCCACCCTAATTCGAAATTCGCACAGTGCATTTACTGCTCTGCAGAGCGTACCAAGACCGTAGCGACTCTTACCCTTTGAGAAAAAGGTCCTTTCATCGACTGATTTTCACTAGAAGAGCAATGATAACCGTGACAAACGTACTTCGACCTCATCCTTTAACGTTCACAAATACTTCACCAGAAAGGTGGCGAAATACCACAAATAGAGAGGATAATTACATTTTTTCGTAACACTGGAAGGTATGCTTCAGATACTAATTCGAGTAGCAGAATTATAAGTGACGGATGATCGCTAGTACTTTGTGAGATGACCTAGTATTTTCGTTAACACCTCACCTTCGGTAATAATTCATTCGGTTCCTCGACGAAAAGCCTCGTCGGCCATATACGGGGCGGTCAACTTGTTAACTGAAATTGTCCTACTAGCGAGGAGGAACCTAGATTAGGATCGAGATCGTTCACAGTCGCGAAACTTGTCGTGGTGCAACTAGCGTCGTAGCAAAGACGTTTACGCGGGGTTTTAAGCGAAACGACAAAGTGTCGTCAAAGACGTTTGCTGTCGCGAGCTAAACCAGTAATGAAAGTAAACACGGAGGAAACCTGAAGCCGAAGGTGTTTACCAGCGAGTCATTCAAGCATTTCACTATCGATCACGGCTGAAAGCGTATTCGATGCATAACTAGAGCAACGGCATAATAATTCCTCCGGATGAAAAAGTTTCTTCACGCGCTGGCTGCGCGAGTACCGATTGGGCCCCCGCGAGCGGGCCAACCGTGCTCCAAGAGAAAGAAAGCACGTGGGCGTGATAGGTGGCGCGAAGAATAGACGGGTTGGAAGGTCGACGAAAAGAACCATACGTGGAGATTGGTGGCGGAGGGTGGTGGGGAGGGGGGAGGGGGGGAGAGGTTGGAGGTGGTTCTAGAGCATAGGGAAAAGAAAGAAAGGAAGAGCGGAAAGGGAAGGAAGAAGGAGGTGGGTGAAAACGTAACTTCTATCTCCTCGGTTCGCGAGAGACTGAGGAGACGGCGCAAGCGCGTTCTCGCGCATGAAGAGCGCACCGCGAGCGGTGGCGGAGCGAGAAAAGAAGCGGGAAAAGACAAAGAGTGGGAGCAGGGGGGCGGGAGAAGAAAAGCAAAAGATAAAGTTCCCGGAGGCTGGAGCGATAAAGGGAGACGGTTCGAATCGGGTGAAACGAGATAGAAATTCTACAGAGACAGCGCGTGGACGCAAGAAGAAAAGGCTCATGGGAGGACGAACAGAAAGAACGGAAACGTACGTGGGGACCAGGGACGACGAGGGGAAGACTTGCACGAAAGGAAAAGAGCCAGCGGAGGGGATTTTACGCGGGGAGCCTCTCTCGCTTCATTCTTACGTATTACGTGCACGAGTACCAGCCGAGTCTTGTATTACACCATTACCGTGACAAAGAGGCCTTCTATCGGACCGCATCCGAACGACGAGGATGAAAGCGCGCACCGTGTAGAACCGTTGACGGTGAAACGTGTGTGCGTACGCGGTGCACGCGCGCGTCGCGATAGACTTATGCATACGGCTAGACACAGAAACGAGAAGGAAAACCGCGGAAGAGCGAGAGCGAGAGAGATGGAAAGGTCGACGGAGAAAGACAGACGGAGAGACTCTACTCCTATCGCGCGACGTTCCCCGTGCATGTGCATCGGGAGGCAACACCGACGCGACGCCGGCGTCGCACGCATGCACGCGCGCATACACACGCGGGCAAATCGAGGCACGCACGTACGCGCACACACTCGCCGCACCGGCGAGTGAACGTACACGGAAGGAGCAACACCTCACAAACGAGGCCTAGGCAAGAGAGCTATTTGTAATGTAATAGTGAGAGCACCAGTGGGGAAAGGGAGAGTGGAGGAAGGTGGTGGTAGGTGGAAGGGCGATGGTGGGAGGAAAGAGTAAGCGTAGGAAAGAGATAGGCAGAGGGAGAACGAGCAACCGTGGAAGCGAGACGGAGCTAGGTGCCACTCGACGAGGAACCAATACTACGGTCCCTTTACAAACCAACTCACAAGACTCGCGAGGCCTCCTCTCTAGCGTGAGTATTCCGCCAGGGAGTTCTCGAGAGAGAGAACCGTGCTTTTCGGACCCTCAACCCTTTCTGGGCTCGCCTGTAACCCACCGGGGCCCACCTGGCCTCTTCTCTACCACCACCACCAACGTCACCACCACCACCACCACCAACGAGCGGGAGTCACTACCACCGTTACGATTTATCATCACCGTCACCGTACCGACGTCCCGATCGCTGGATGGTGTGCTGCACGTACACGTTCACCGCGCCGCTCCGATCCGTGTGTGACCACCACCACCAACCACCACCGCCACCACCACCATCGTCACCACCACCATCTCTCGCCGACTGCCCAGTCTACCTCTCTCCGCGTTTACCTAGGACCAGACAGAGAAAGCGAAAGAGCAAAAGAGCGAGAGGGCGAAGAGTAAGAGAGGGTCTCGGCTTTGCGCAAAAGTTACGACGGAGCGAGGAACAGTGAGACACACCGCGGAGACCGGAAGAGACCCTCTCTCCCTGAAGAAGTCCTCCGGCGAAAGAGAGACCACGCGCGAAAAACCATAGATCGTTTTCGATCGAGTGCGTCGGAGTCAGTGTGTCGTACCGCGGGCTGTGTATGTGTGTGTGCGCGCGTGTGCATGTGCTAGTGCAAAAAGGTAACGAGGACGTCGTCGTCGTCGTCGTTGTCGTCGTCGTCGTCGTCGTCGTCGACGTTGTCAACGTTTCGTCGGTTTCGTCGTCGTCGATAACAGAGGCCACGTGGTACCCATTGGTTTCCATCCTCTTCCGGGTTTTCCATGGATCTAATCTCGCGAAATTCCACGGACAGGGTCTCGTAACGAGGCCCCGAGCGGCGTGCTATCGTGTGTCCACCAGTGAGCGTTCCCCGAGAACGAAAACACACCGGAACACGTGCTCATCCGCACGTGCTTTCGACGACGCACGTGCTCCACGGCCAGGTCCGGCTTTGCGTGCTCCGGCCTGTCCATTCGGGACACCCCCGGAAGAACCGTCGGGAGAAACGTCCCCGACGTTTTCCAGCCGTGGTGGGACCGCTCGTAGCTGGAAGGAATCGAGTTGGAAATTCCACGGGAATATCGGCGCTCACCGAAACAGGTGTCGTCGACGTGGAGCGTGCACACACCCGGTGGCGCGCACCGTGCTTGGAACGCGTAGCCAGCCGATCGATAGAAAGGAAGTGAAAGGTGAAGGAGAAGGAAAGGGAAGAAACGTGGAAAAGAAGAAGCATCAGAAACGAAGAGCGAGAGAACTCGCCGTTCGGTTTACCGCTTACGTACCGTGGCAAGAGCGGGCCGGCCGTTGTGTAAGAGCTGAAAGTAAAAGTTGAAACCGCCGACTCGGGGCTCGCGGGAGCGCGTGCTGAGCGCGCTAAAATCCGATCCTGTCTCGTAGGCTGGGCATAGCCGAATATTCTCCTACCTCTCTCTTTCTCTTTCTCTCTGGCTGCTTTCGGATTTCGGTCCCACCCAGTTGTTTCGACGCGCGCGTGTCCCCGCGTGACCGTGCGTCGATCAACCGTCGTTCCCGCGGATAGAACACGGGTGATTGTCAGGAATTCGAACGGCGGAACGCGCGCGCCCGCGGTACCGAACGCGAACACGAAACGGGAAACGGGACCGTCGTGAAAGAGAACCGTGGAATTGTGCAACGGCGACGTTTCTAGTCGGAAATCGGCGGGCAATTTCGATCGAGGTGGGAAATCGATCGAAGGAAGCGCAGGATATAGACCGTCACCGTCGGGATTCCGCTGAAGAAAGCGATGGAAACGATTGTTCTCGGGCTGGCGTCGTGCGCAACGAAACGCGAGTGCTCAAGGTCGGCTGTATCTCACCGGTAACCCGCTTCCGGGACGAAGATCGGAAAAGGCTTTACCCTGCCTGGTGAACAGATTTCTGCGGCGGTATCGGCGCGCAAGCCTGTCTCTCGATTCCTCGATCGGCGTCCCGCTCGCTGCAGAAGTTTCGTAAAACGGATTACAAAACCAGAAGAGAAAGGAGACAGAGAAAGGGAGAGGCAGGGGGAGGAAGAAACGAAGGAGAGAGAGACGATCCCCGGCCACAGGAAATCGTGGAGATACGGTGTTCGAGCACCTCCCGTCGAGGGTGGACGACGACGAGGTGGACGACGGACGGGAAAACGAGTCATCCGAGGAGGAAAGAGGGGAAAAGGGCGAAGGAGCCGAGACGACCAGTCGCGGACCTCGCTACCAAGAAGATCCGGATGTGGCTGGATCCACTCGTTATCTTACGGAGTCTCTATCACCGCGTGCTTCGCCGATCTTCGTACTTTGCCCCCCCACCACCCGCCCCCCTTCGTCCTGGAACTGGATTCTCCCAGGGCACATCGTTGATCGATAACCTCCTCCTTACCTTCGTCCCAACCTGGTGGATCCCGCTGGATCGCGAGATCTCGAGCTCTCCGTGAACGCCGCGCGCGGGGACACGCGGCCGAGCGGAATTAAAAGTGCGCTTAAAAAGGTTAGCGGGATAAAAAAGGCGCGCGCGCGAAAGGATAAGAGAAAGGAATAGGAGCCACCTCCGAGTCCTTGAGAGTACCCAACGGGTAAAAGTGCCGCGCGCGGAGCCAGCCGGTTGACCCTGGGCAGCCAACGGAGCAGACCCCGTTGGAAAAAAGTTCTCCGCGTTGTCGTCGTCGTCGTCGTCGGTGGATTTTCCTTCGTTTGCATCCCCGTTTCGTGGTGGCCAAACGAAATCCTGGCCACGTGTGCCATCCGGGAAACGTCTACGTGCCAACGAATCGCTGCTCGCTTTCCAATCGAATTTCCCCGCGGACGCTGAGGAACTCCGTAGCAACGACGAAACGAAAATACGCCAGAAATTCGACGGCGCGCCGTATCGCTGTACCATGTGGACGTGCTCAGCAGTGTGAAGTGTCTCAGTGGCCGATATCGCGTTGCGATTTGTTCGTCGTTTTCACGTTTTCCCCAGCAACTAAACGTGCCCGCGATCTGTTCATTCGGTGGTGAGATTCTACGCTCCGGAGTATCAATGTACGTCACGTGTATGTACCGTCGTCCACGTCGCCGCTATCACGGGATTTCGGGTCGTCGGCTCGTGGAGATGCTTCGTGACTCCTCGAGAGAGTCTTAACGGATAAATAATACTGCGTTCGCCGATTTGTTTCCTATTGTTTTGGATACCATATTGGATAAAGTGCGGACGATCAAAATTACGAGGTGAGGAACAACGATGCTTGCGCTATTCGCTTTCTTTCTCTTCCTTCTAATGATCGGATCGCGAATGTTTGTGCAAATTTATATTTTCACGGGTACAGAAGAGGATTTGGAACTTCGTGGAATGTTTATTTTGTTTTCTAAAATAAAAGAAACGGGAAACGTAATTCTGCGATGAATATCTAATTTGATACAGATGTAACAGGTGTTCCGATACTTCTGGCCGACAGTGTATATTGTTGTTGGTGTTTTATATATTTCTGCATAAACATCCGTAGTTCGTCGAAGACTGTAGCCGTATCGTTCGGTTGTCAGCGTGTTTCGGAGTCGACTGGCAAATAACAGACGCCTCCGAGCGTGGAAGTTACTCTAATGTAAACATATTGGTAAACGTTTCCTTATCGCGACGAATGGATTTAAACGCGACTGAACGTACAACTTCTGTAAATCTCGTTACTTACGTAGCTAAATGTAGCTCTTTGTACGCGTAACGTGAACGATACGGCTGATAATATTTACATTAAACTCGCGCCCGCGTCGCCCGACCGTTTCTGGCGCGGAATTGATACGCAATTCGCTCTCATTCTCCCATCTTACCCTAGTTTTTTCGTTCTATTCCTATTTCGGTACCGTTACCATTGCTTTCCATTTATTCCGCGTATTTTATTTATTCGATCTCGTCTTCATCTGTTGCATACTCGTATCAGTGAATTTTCGTGTTTCTGTTTGGAGCAGAACATGTATTTAGGTTCATTCTAGCCTAGGCGTAGAGTGCCACTGAAGACCAGTGGACTGTAAACTATTTTCATGTGTTTAGATATTTTGTAAACAGTGACAATTGGGGTTCTACAACCACCCGGGAAGAATGTTTGCGATGCAAATAGCTTACTTCGTACACGTTATGTTTTGTTTACTTTCTTTATTTTGAATTTTTCATTTCTCACATCCCAACTTTGCTATATTTTCTCATCATCGATTTCTTGTACTTTTACTTCGGCAAAGTCTGGGTTCTGCTTACCCGTGCAACAATCCGTAGCCTAGCCCCAGAATGCCACGGAGTTCGGTGGATCCCAGGCTATTTTCTCGTGTTTATATCTTTCGCAAAGAGTGACATTTGAGACCCCACTTCCCACCAGGAGAAATGTTTATGATGTCAACACCATTGCCTTCTGCTGTGCTAGCCTCGATCTGTTCGAGGAATCGAATCGAAGAGATCTCGCGGAGTTTGTGTAGGATACACTGGACCTTGGTGTGTGTGATTCGTGTGTAAATTTAATTCAGCTAGTTCGCATTACATTTTTTCATTTTTATTAGACTCGATTGTTCGAGTCATGCGTGAATTTAATGTAGAAAATCCGTGTTACTTTTTAATCTTCATTTTAGAGTTATTCCACTAAGTCTCACCCACGTGTCTTCCTTTTTAGAAAGCCTAAAGTAGCTATCATTTACTCGTAACTTGCATCATTCTTTTCACGGATACGTAGCAGTCTCTAAGGCTCCGTAAATTGAAGTAGTAACACGATTTGTAATAAAAAAACGATTGCGGTGTCTAACGCATTCAGTACCAGGTAGATTACCCACACCGACAATGGGAGAAGACGATAGGAGCGCGATGTAGAACAAATTGCGCGATTATCGAGTTCGCGAAAGTAATTCCAACGCTGTTGCCTTGTTGCAGTAAATTTAAACGAAGACATCTCCTTGTACCAAGAATATTGCTGTTCAAACTACACGACTAATAATAAACACATCCGATAATTAGAGAGTCAAATACTCAAATATTCCAACAGTACTATACAGCCGATAAAATACTCGAATAGTCGCCAAGTAAGGACACGTGGAATTATTCATCGAGAAAGTAAAAGGTAAAAAAAAAAAAAAGAAGCCGAGACACAAAGTCCCTGTTACGGATGGGAATACAAATTGCGCTCCGAAACGAACGAATTGTCCTTCTTTTCGTTCCGCTTATGACCGAGGAATTCTATCGTCGGTTAGTCGCGTTCCCCTTTCTTCTCTCTGGTCTTTTTCGTTATCTCTCGCGAAATTTGCACGTCGACGCGGTCGTTTAGGAAAAGTAAAATTAACCCGGAATTCCGACCGGCTCACCTCTCAAACTTGACCGTAATTTCCCGACCTGCATCCCGCGAGTATATTTGCGTAGATGTGAACTCCTATATGCGCTCGGGCTACGCGAGAGCGTAACATAAATATATCCGGCAGATAATGGCCACATGAATACGAAATGACGAGCGTAAAGACGCCTTTCGACGAGCCCGACCTTGACTCGAGATCGCTTTTTCTTTACGATCCGTCATCGCGAGCCATTGATGACCACATTGGACTCTCGGCGAGCTCGCCTCCTTCTTCTTTCTTAAAAACGGTTGCGCAACTAACGTTCGTACGGCCATGGAACACCTGAACTTGAATGATACGTTCGGTAAGGAGGTTTTTGCATAGCTGCACGATTGAATCATCGTCATCCACCGATCGGAGGCCTATCGGAGATAGACAGAGGCCCGGGTCACTTATCGTTCGGATCGTGAGCTGGTATATTAAAATAATCGAATAGCAGGATTCCAATAATTGAGTGCTCCAGTAGCACTATTCAAATATTTCAGTATTTGGATACTTCAGTACTTGAACGTACTTGTACTTCGATCTTTTTATTCAAATATTTGAGCGATCGAATATCTGTCAACTTCTTATCTAGTAATTTTAATAATTATCCAATCATCTTTCAAGAAGATTCGAAGAACGTTCTGTAATAAAGAAAAACAGATACTATTAGGTTGTCCTAAAAGTTTCTTTCGTTAGTTGCGTTCAATTATTTTGTGTGGCAGTGTTTATATAAATAGACAATCTAATTTCTTAGACATTGATGCTGTAACAGTAATGGAGCGAAATGAATTGTACACAATTTTGTAATGTAACATAAAACATAAAATATTGTGTGTGTGTGTGTGTATTAATTATTACTAAAAGGAAAGAAACTTTTGGGACAACCTAATATTTCCCTTGATGAGTATCCTTTAAATCTTCTTAAAACTTAATCATGCATTAAAAAGGCAATTATTATCGAGTAATAATTGCACTGTCTAAATTTCGACTTTTATTGGATTATAATTCAGGAATAATTCATATTCGTTTAGGAATAAATGGTGATCCGATTAATGTGTGCAAATGAAGAGCATCAACGGAATAAGTTTCAGGCGACGGGCAGGAAATATTTTTATCGAAGACGGGTTAGCCGCATGCTTTAGCAGCTTCCACGTTACCAGACGCGTACGCGAATAAATTATTAGCCTCGTAGGTAAACGAACTTTCCGCGATAGTCAACGTTCGCGATTGCGATGCAGCCAGAGCTATTCAAATAATTTAAATCTTGAATATCTTATTGGGTGCTCGTATCCTAGGAATAAACTTTGAATACTCGAGCATTTCGATATATGAATAGCGTTACTCAATTATATGGAAATTCGAATACCATTTTTTGAGTATTCAAACACCATTTGCTCGAATAAAAATATTCTCGGTGAGATTTACTAGCAGCTCGATAGCTTAAATTATTTATTATTCACGTTGTATAAACGAGGAACAGCTAATAATTCTGATATTGTCGATTATGAATTTAAGAAATCCGAAGCTATAATCTATTTCTTATGAGCAGGTGCAATAAACTGATCGTTTTCTACTTAATAATTTTGACACGTCGTATATAATTAACATTAGCATAAGGATATACATATTTCACTACATAAATCATCACGTGCAATGATTCAAACGGTTACATTACGTTCGTTTTTACCAACCATGAATATCGCACGCTGAATCGATATTTCTTTTCAATAATTGTAAGCCTTGAATTTTTATTTGAATAAGATAAATATTGCTTTTACCGTTAGTTTTGTATGGCAAAACAGTACTTCGTTCCAATAACAATTATCTGACGCGAACCTTCGTCGAGTCATTTTCATTTATACAATATGAATAATCCTTATTCAAAGAACTTTGTTTACAATCGGTATTATATTATTCAAATATTACGAATATTACGAATATATGAATACTCGATGAATACACCAGATATTTTGAATACTTTCTCAAGCGAGTATTCAACGTGAACTTTTGCGCGTAGCTTTCTCTGAATTGTACTGCATCACACGTACGACAACGCGTAATTATGATCTTATCCTCAATTGACTCACTGTGCAAACACTGTAATCTCGTAGGAAGTTATGCCAATCTTCCATAAAAATCTTCAGTGTTAAATAAATCGTCTAGGTACCCTCATGCTAATTCGAAATTACATGCTCCGTGTACACAAGTATTCGACCTGTATTCATAAAAAATTTGAGTCGTTCGAGTCACAATGTTGGAATAAAAACGAATTAAACCTACTTTTCCACGCATCTATTTTTCCGTAGCCAACCAAACGATGACGTTCGGCATGCGAATTCCGTTTTCCTTTTATCTACGGTTACGTGTCCATTGATGGGCGCGTCATCGATTCATTACAGGCCATAATCGCGACTCGCGAACGATTAATTAACGAGGATGCCCGTAATGAGCATCGCACAGTTCACATAGGACCACGATACCAACTCGAAACAATGTCTCACACCTCTGGCGTCTATCGGCGCCGATTAAATCTCGACGATCGACGCGTCAACTAAATCAATCGTGAATCACGCCCAATCGATCTTACGTAAGGCTATAGTTTACGTTTCTTCGCGTAATCGCGATCGACAGGTAGACTACTTGCTTCTCTCGTTCTACGTTTCGCGAACTATCTACTCCGACTGTTGAAACATTCGAAAAGTGAATATCTATTTGAAAACATCGTCGTTTCAACAATTTCCGATACTTTCTTTACATTCGAAATTACAGTAATAAGCGCAGCACTGTTAATTCCGATCTTTGAACGTCGCTATAAAATTCTCAACGCTCGGTTTAAAAATAGTAATCATGGCTAAATACGTCATCAACGAGATCCAAACTCGGCGCGACTGCACCGCGCGGAATTATCGCGCCGCAGAAACGTTTCATGGTCGATAATAAAAAGTCGATTATCGCGAGCCGATTGTAACTAATATAGGTGCCGCGAGATAACTATAATCGGGAGCTCGAATAGTGTGTACGCCGCGTGTGTATATTTAACTCTGTAGCAATTTTTTGTTTTGGCGCTAAACGTCGTAGACACACTACGCGCCAGTAATAACCTACGGCAAAACATGGATGCTTATATATACGTACCCGAATATTACAGTCTAGTATGCGTTATCGACGATCGGAGAACAACTATACCAGCGGGCTGCGTACCTACAACGAAATTATCACTTTCGACGTACGCGTGCTCCGTTTCAAGCCTGGAATAATTCAAATCGCTTGAATATTCGAGTATTCGTCATAGGTACTCGAATAGTACGAATAAACTTCGAATATTCGAGTAGGTAATTAAGATTTATTAGAGGCATATTTTGGTAAGAATTTGAGTATTATTATTTAAATACACGAGTAGATTTTCGAATATACGTTACGAGTACTCAGATACTACGAACGTATTTCGAATATTCGAGTATCATTTCTCGAGTACTTGAGTAGGTATTCGAATATAATTAGTCTAAACTCCTTACACGTTAAATTCGACTTGTATTCGGGATTATCAGACTCCTCCAATGGACCTATTCGAACTAATCGATATTTTTCGATCGACCCAGACGCAAAACCTTTGTTTCACCTGGAAACGAGAATGAATGGACCTGCGCCACTTTCATTTGCCAGTGCATCCTGTCATCCGTTTACAAAGTGGCGAAACGAGTATTTTTTGCGTGTTTCGGAGAATTTTCACCTTCCACCGTCTGGTTGCGGTCGGCTCCTCCCTCGAGCGTTTGTCGGCTATCGATAAGACGGTTATTAAGACGCGGTTTCGCCGCACGGTGTTCTCCGATTGGTCGTACGGTTTCGACGCGCGCGGTGTACACGTTAAATGAAGTTGCAATTAAGAGAGCTAAAAGCTGCGCGGCTGACTATGCCTCTCAAGGCCTCGGGCCTCGCCGGAGCGTACTTCCGCTTCTGATTAGCTTCCTCTTTTCCCACATCGTCCTCGCCGTTTTCTCTCCTTCCCTCCTCCCTGCTCCCTCTTTTCTCCTTTCCTCTCTCACCGCTTATTATTTCCCTTTCCTTTTTTCCTCCTCTTTTTATCCAAGGTTTCGTCCCTCCCCTCGTAACCCCGCCCCGCCGCCGCCGCTGACATCTCTCCATGCTCGTTCTCTCTCGGCTCTCTTTATCTCCGGCAAGCGTTATCTCGCACCGTGGGAAACCGCGCGTGCGATTCGCGCCGCGGGAGAGAGGAAGTCCTTAGTCTCGTTCCTCGGCCACCCATTTCTGCTTTTGGATCTTGATAATCGGCCCTCGGCGCGCCAATGGTCGTGGACGTTGACCGTCTCGGATTGTCGTCTCTTGTAGCTTTTCGCTCGCGATCGCCCAGACTCGCTCCGATGGGTGCTCTCGACGCTTTCACGAACTCCTCCACTCGCCATTCTTTCATTCGAGTTAAAAGAGTAAATGTCGCTGTGTAGAAATATTCGAACAGCAATGTAGTGACTGGTAATATTCAGATAGCAATTTTAAGCAGTCGAATATCGGTACTTGGACACTAATATTCGAGTAATAATATTGGAGCGGTAGTATCCGGTTACTCATATTCGAATACCACTATTATTTCAAATTACAAAGACCGATATCGATCGAATAACAATATTCGAATAATACCTAATATTTAAGCAGTAATATCGGAGCAGTAGCGTCCGACTGCTCGCAATTCGAATACAGCCATTCCTATGCTATATTCCTAGTGCTGATATTCCATGAAACTGAAACACTTCAAGTCCATTTCAAATCCATCGTTCGGTTAGATTCCGATTGCATAACCGGCTGCGCAAGAAATCGAGCTCGAATCGCGATTATTGTTTCCGCGCGTGAATAAAAAATCGGCGACGTCCCGGGGCACGAAACCCGAGAGCCGAGCGATTTTAATGGCTCGAGACGTTAGGCGAAAATGTGTTCCATCGGGCGGCGTGCACTTTCACTCGGGAGCCGTCGTCCCGCCGAATTGGCAGATACGATTACGTCGCGCGACGAGGTTTCTTGTCGATTATGCGAAACACGGTTTGGCGCGTTGTCACGATCCTCCCCGCGGCCGTTTAGCCACGTTTAATGCGGTGGCCAGCAGGAGTCGCTATCACTCGCGACCGCCGTGCTCGAAGAAAGTACCGACGTCCCTGAAACGAAAACCTCCGATAGAAAGAGCCTCTCCTTGGTCTAATCGATGGTTTCCACACGGACGCGTTTGGCCATACGTGTCGCAACCTTGATTATTTCACATTTGAGAGGGCACCGAGAATTTAGCCGACGCGTGGCACGTACCGTCCGATTATGAAACATCCGTTGGATTACGCTTCCAACGTTGTATTATTATTTTTATTTTGTATTATCACTGTTATTGGACGTCCTTGTTACCCATATGGTAATGTCAATACGCATAAGAGAATAGTAATGCTAAAAATGTATGTGGTACAATATGTACGAGCATCTAGTACGTGAACGTGAATAGCAAAATTAAGAATAGATTTTGGAATAACATCTCTGTTATTATTGGAACTGTATTACTGGAGAACTCGAGTATTAGAATACTTGTATTCGAGTAGTTGAGTAGAATAAATGATTATTCAAGTGTCTGAGAATTCGAATACTATCGCTCCAAATATAAAACTACTCGAGTACTAACGTTCCGCTCAATTATATTCTACTCAACCAAAGTTACATTCTACTCGGTCAGAAATTCATTCTGAACTTTACTCGCGTGAACTTTTATTGAATCTCATACACCTATCAAAGGTTTCTACTCTCTCGATTCGCAAGAGTTGTTTTCGCACTCCCAGCGCCTTTCATTCGTGGGACCTTATGGAATCGTTCCACGAGTCTGAGTGATCATCATTGAATTTCTGGAATTGACGATATTCGCGGGATGAGGGGACGCGTTATCATTAATTGCTATCGCGACTTGCCAGTTCGCGCAGGTATTCGCGGCCGGCTGGTGGTATTTTCCTCGGTTTCTGGCCCGTTCTGGCTCGTGGCGATTGTAAATCTTGCGCTCTGGGCCCCCGCGGCCGAGTAACAGCGGCTAAGAGTATATACGTCCGCCAACCCTTTCTACCTTCCCTTTCACTTTCATCTATCGCGTATACTCGAGGCCCCTTCAGAACTCGCCTGCTTCTCGCTCGCTTGGCCTACTCTTTTGCTACCTACTTGCTCTCTACGTGCGCCGCAGGAAAAGAAAAAAAAAAAGGGGGGGAATATAGAAAGAAAATGTACGGCATGTGCAACGAAAGAATTGTTTCGCTGGCTGACTCGGCCTTGAATCGTCCAGGGGATTAATTTTACGCTCGGACAAACGACACTATGGCTCCTAATTCTCAGTCGGAGTTGAATCGTAAATATCGTGGTAAATGCAATCTGAGCGAACGCGGTTTACTTTAGGTCTAACATATTTCTATAATATAAATTGTGCTTGCTCGGATCGTATTAGAGTACCTGGTGCTATCGAATGTAATATGACATTTGACTAGGTATTCGAGTATCATTTAGATAATTGATTACTAGAATGATATTCAAATAGTCACGTATTCGAATACTGATATTCGAATATTTAAAGGACGATACTCGAATATGTAACGTTGACGCACGTGACGTTGAGAATGTCATTTCAATATTTCAAGTGTCACAGTAACTTTCGATAGCAACAAAACATTCGAATATGGTCAGTAGCGGGAACAAGTATGGCAGCAACGAAACTATGGAAAACGAAGACCTGGCGCGATCGAAAGTAGGGACCAGCAGACGAACAGCATTGTAACCTTCCATTGTAACCCGAATGAAATATGGCCGAGCAGAGTGCCGTAGTCTTTCGTGCGACAGTGAAAGTGTCCCAATTTTCAGGAGAGAAAGAGTTTCCGAAAACATTAACGGTAATACGGGGCGCGCGTCACCGACTTGGAGCGTACCGTCGACTCTTATTCCTGTTGCTTGTCGAGACGAATACCGAGGCACGCGTAGCAAAATGGATCGTCCATCGTAAATTATCCAAAGGGGCACGTGACGTTGAGAATGTCATTCTTGTCTTTGAAGCCGCCAACCTAACACTTTTACCAATTATCTATGTTTCTAATTTGTTTTTCTTTTCGAAAACAATTTCTCATCGCTACCACGCTGTTCATTTGTCGTAACGCGGTGTTCGAACAGTTATCGTTGTTTCTGTAAACAGCACGAAAGAAATGTTGCAAACGATGTTGCAAATTGTAACAGCGATAAGGATTATCGGTCGACGTTTTCAGTCGCACGCCCGCCCACGGATTCCTCCTGGCTCCTTACCATAACCGCGCTCACGTTTTGCAATTATAAGTTCTTGTTGCAATCGTTGTTTCAATTGTCGTTCGGCTGTTGCGTCGAAAGGCCTCGTTAGAAGCAGTGACTGTCCCGATTATCGTGCTTTTATTTCGTACGAGGTTCAAACGTCTATGTCCACGCTATCGCTCGCGATCGATGTCCGATTCTTTCACCCGCGTTTCGATAGCTTTCCATCGATCTCCATAGCCGGCCAATTAATCTCGCCAATCTGCGAAATGATACGCACGTTGGGCGACGGTGTCGTTAGCTTCGAAACTCGTCTAGGTGAAGTATTTATGTCGATCGTTAGTAGAAACCTGTGGCATATAGGAATAATGGTAGTACTCGAGTACCTAGTCAATTTCGTGAGTAATACTTTATCGAGGTATTATAACACTCACGATAACGTGAATTCGCGCGATCTCCTCGATCCCATCGCTACTTTCATCGAGTGCTGCCGGGCTCTGAGCATCCAAGCGATCCATCAAGGTACCAAGAGGGGGTATTCCCCTCGACGAGGGAACTGATGGGAGGAGGACTACCAAGCTGATTCTCTCTCTATCCCTACCATCGATGCAGATGACATATATTACGAAAAAAAGAATCATCGAACTGTCGAGTACCTAGACACCATCCCAAGAAATGTCTATTGAAATTACGACCTTATCCTATCTAATAAGAGCAATCTAAACATCTGTGTCTCCTCCATTGTCTCTACCATAGATGCAAATTCACCCTAATTAAAATAAGAGTATCGAGTGCCCAGACAGCGGCCAATAAAAGGTCTCCTGTAAATGTCGCTACAGGAATTCTGACTTTATTTCCAAAACGGGCGAACCGTAGCTATTGTCCTGAACGAGCCGACTTTCTTCGTCTGGCATTTACCAAGTACCCTTAAAGGCGACCGTAGCGTCTCGGCAACGTCCGTTAGATCTGTTGGACGTCTCGAAAAAGCGCAACTTTCTTGTACGATCGAATACTGACGTGCTGCGCGTTCCACGGTCCTCTCGTACACCCATCTGACAGCGTAATTTCTCCTCGCCTATTGTTGCTGTCAAACGATCTCGTAACCGCCGTGTCCCTCTCGTGACACGCTAATCATCCCCGAAGCCTGTCACGTCGCGCCACGGAACGGCCGACCCACATACCGAATTTCATCCCGCTTTGTCCTAACCGAAAGCGCAGTTGACCGAGCCGTTTCCCGGTTATTTTCGCCGAACCTAACCGGACGCTCGGTACCCGAGCCCTGGTCGAGAGAATGAACGAAAACGCATGAATGAGTTATCGTCCCCCTCGCCCCGCTTTAACGCTGGTTCACGTTCTCTGGCGGGATCGGCCAAACGGAGCGATGGATGGCTTGATCCCTGACAAATGGGAATTTCTTTTCGAGTATCAGTTTAGAGTCTGTTGGAATTTGGATACGTTGCACTCTGCAGCGATATTTCATGGTGTCTGTAAGGATTATGAGAAATTATAGAAATTGGTCAGTTTGCGGCTGTTTGAATAGTAATGATAGGACCTCTTGTATATTTAAGGGGTTGTTTATTGGAGGAACGCTGCGGATTCTGTTGGAATTTGGACATGTTGCATCCTGCAGCGATATTTCATGGTGTCTATAAGGATTATGAGAAATTATTTTAAATTGTTTGAACAGTACTGCTAGGATCCTTTATAGCAATCCTGTATAGTAATAATTTATTGTATCTTTGGGCACTTTTAAACGTTGTTGTAGATGTTGAGAACCTTACGAGCATCCAAACCATACTCTGAACCAGTGTATGTCCACTTCTTGGACACAGTGTATGCTTCTGTTTCTACACACCAGTTGCATGAGCGCGCGCCTCTCTGACACGGTTGTAATAGTCGCACACGCGGTAGCGACAAGTCCCCACCCACAATGTGAGATCATTGCGATTACGTAAGTGTCCAGTCCACGGTGTGGACGCGCATAAAAGTATCGGATAGCACTGCACATGCCACTCTAGATCGCCAGATCGCGTCCGGATAGTTCTCCATCACGCGAGAATTTCACGGAGGGGGGAAGTTGGTCGATTTCCATCGATTGCGAGATGATTTTCCTGGACTTTGTTTACTCCTCGTTTGTCAGTTTGTTATCCATCTGTGAAACTGGGTTCGCCGAATTTTTCTGTACTTTGCATCTTGGAATTCGTGGTTGTTGAATGGTGCGATGCGGACTGTAAATAAAATTCTTTATTATACGTATACGTTTCAGTTATGCATTCCACATTCTTTTAGTATTCAGACAGTATTCGGATACTCGAATGATCGAACACTTTTGAGCAGTACCGTGTTCTCGGTTCGTTGTAAGGATTACTATATCCAGTTGTGTCATAGTATTTGTTATTCGTATAAATTATATCATTTATTGTCATACAAGACTCGTTAAATGATCTTTCGTCACTTTTAAGTGCGCATACGCGAGCATTCATGATCGAGAAATGACACAAATTAAATACGATGCTTAAAATAATTAATGGATCGTTAACTTAAATGGCTACTTTGCCACGGGTGAGGTATCCGATACTTTAAAACACCCACATACTCCGTAACTCGGACGTTTGACACGGATATTATCTCGAACGCGATGCATGTTTATTTAAATTGAAATTTAATTTATTTCCTATTCGTTTCGTCACTTTCTTCTTCGTAACAGGAAACAAATTTACGATTTTATTGCGCGGAATGCAAAAGCATCTTAATGAAAATTGAAATTTATTTTCTTTTAATAAGATTTCAATGTCTTGCCCATTATATTATAATATTATATCGAAACATTATTATTATTATTTGAAAAAAATAAAGTTGATTTTTATAATGATTATGGTCAGTACAATAATATCTACTACTCTGTACTAAAGAAAGCTGTCGAGTTGTTTTCACGCAAGCTAACCCTGAATCCTGTAGAAATTAAAATGCGATCCGTCAAACTATTCGGAAACACGATCCCCCAATTGTCTGTTACAACGAGCAGCGGTGAATAGAGCACAGAACCGAGTTTGACCGGTATTTCGTTTGCGCCCATGATCGATGGATGCAACAGTGGCGTCTGTAATAGGATTCACAGGTAACACACGATCAACCGCAACACGGGATTGCATAACATTTTGAAAAGTCGACGTAACGTGTCGGAAGTCATCGTTAACTCTAGCTAGAAGTCCCGTCACGACCGACCAAGCGTGAATAAACAAATGGACAACCGACCAGTGGCTCGGATCATCGAATCGAGCACCAAGTTTCGTCGACTCTGATCATTTTTTTCGTCCACTTTTTTTCGTCTCTCTCTCTCTCTCTCTCTCTCTCTCTCTCTCTCTCTCTCTCTCTCTTCTCGTTTTCTTTTTCAGCAATCGGTAGCAGAGGAGACTCGACGCGATGGTTGCCAATTGACAATCGTAACGAGGCAGCGGGAATAATTATTCAAGGCTATCCTATGCGTGTGCATTTGCGGCCGTGTGTGTGTGTTGCAATTGTATCGACTGTCTACGTCGATGAAAGTCGAGTTTAAAGAGCGCCAGCTAAACGCATATGGACGACCGCTAAGGAGTTTAATAGTACGCGACCCTTTTATGAAAACGCATTCGTTTCTCCCGTTGACGTCAAACGAAAAAACGGTAGCGATTATTTTCATCGCTATTCGAACGAAAAGTTTATGGAATGGGAGTTACGTAATTGCAGTTGCAGTGGCCCACATGAATCAAATTAACGGAGACAAGTGACGTCGGTACACTTAGTGGATATTGGGCGACAGGGTTAAAAATAGACACGAATCGAGAGGACAGAAATTATTGTTAAAGAAGCTGGAAATGAGGAAAGTACGATGGGAATGCTGGAATTTATTGTTGTATTTCTATTTATGGAACGGAATTTAGAAAACCAAGAATATTTCCTAATAGTGCATTATATTAGCAATTACTAAATTAAAGAAATTTAACAACTATTGATGTTCTCAAGGAACCTTAAATTCTTTTCCCGTCGCTTCGAACGAAACGAAATGGTCGCGGAATAAAAATCCTTTGCTAGATCGTCGCGATGGCGCGTTCTATTTCGAGAAAGTATGCTCATCTCGCGTGAGACGCGAAATTGCACGTAGAATAAGAGTCTACTTCGCGGCAAAACGTTGGTCATCACTTGACGTCTCTCGTTTCCGTCTGACTCATTTAGAAGCAGCGGCAAGGCCGAGCCAAAAGCAGCGATCTTGGCTTTATTAAAATATGCCTGCAAGGCGATCGCAAGGTAGTGAACGCGCGTGCAACTAAATAAAAGAAGTTTGCTTGTGGCGTTTTGTCGAGAAAAAAAATACGCGCGTGTCGGTGCATTTCAATGACTTCTCGTAAAATTCCACTCCGTTAGGAGCTGTCGATGCGCGATATTAACAATAAAACGGGATCGCAAGAGACGCGAACGATTGTCGACATTCTGTTACACATATGGATTATAGTACCGCGCGGCCTGAAGAAACCATGGGATGAAATGTATGCGCTGTAGTTTGTTCTCGTCGATTATATTTGTATTCGGATGACAAATGAGTTACACTTCTGACTATCGAAGTAGTATTTGAATACGTGACTATTTAGACAATATTCGAGTGCTCTGACATTCGCATACTAAAAAAATTCGAATAACTGAATATTCACGTGTTCCAAAATTCGAATTTGTAAACAATCGAATAATCGAATACCAGCTACCAGACAACCTCCAGCTTCAAATCTTACACCACCGAATCCAACCATCGACCAATAAAAATTGCAAATGTTATTTTTCAAATTTTTAAAATACTTTTTTTTTCTTATACAAGAAGGGAGAATACGTCGATTCACCCTTTGGTTCGGAAACAGTGAAGCTGCGCGCATGTTTGCTCTTCGAGGGAGAGGCGGAGAGAAATAGAGGAAAATGGGGGAAGCGAGTGAGACGGGGGGAGAGAAGAACGATCGTGATTGCGTAACTCGAATGCATGCGAGTATCTCGCGGCCACGTACGCTCCCGGTACGTAGGTGTATGTAGATCTTCTAGGTAGTGAAAGGTCATCTGTTTAATAGTCCTCAAACAGCTGCATACGCGATCGGATCTCCGCCAGCCGATGACTAACTCGCGAGAGGAGGCTTCGACTAGCCTAACCGCGCGCGATGCATCTGCCGGACGGCATAGTCGAAGCTCTCCAATAGAGCATGTTAGGCTTTGACATTGAACGGATCGAAATCTCTCGCCTCTGCCCTCCCTTTGGCGAGCCTTGTTCGCGACTCGCGTGATACTAATTGCGCAAACGATGCTTTCGTAGCGTAGGCGTTCGTGCAAACTTTTTCAATCTTACTCGCAAATTACGCGCTTCAACCTTCTGTCCACGTGCGTCATTCCAGATTATTTGTCTCGTTATGCTTTCATTTCTCAACTATTCCGATAGCGTTCGAATGCCAATTTTTTCAAATATCTTCAACCTTCCCTACCCACTCCCTCGCATTAACAATGATCCATTTCGATCCTCGTATCGTTCGTTCATTCATTTATTTAAAGTGCGTAACTTATTATACAAGTTATTGCTAAGCCCGTACTGTAGCAAGAAACATCGCTACAGCCCCTGAGGGCAGGATCCTCATATCTCGCAAAGGGCAAGGAGCGTCCTCCTCTTTGACAGAAATGCTCATTTGTTCGCGAACGCATCGCGAAAAGACGCGTGCGTGGCATAAAAGCGACTGTTCGCGCGCACCAAGGCTGTGTGCGCTCACGAACACTCGGGTACGCGTTCATCCAACGATGCAACGGGAGAAAGGACGATCGTCGAGGATCGAGAGAGCAACGTTGCCGAAGTCCGCGCAGAAATGTACTTCTTTTTCTTCCATGCCACGTGGAATCGTTCCTCCGTCGCGTTTCCGCGTTTCCGTGTGATCCTGCGGCTTCGGTGCGCCACGTTCGGACGTCCTTCTGGTTACGCAACTGGTTAAAAGTGTCAGACGGTCGATCTTACGTCTGACATCATGTTTATCACGTGAAATCCTTAAGGAAAGAAAAAACCAAAGTGCTCGGAGAAAAAAGAGTCGAAAGACTGTAACGCTTTCGCAGTACCTTGGATTTCGGGCACAAAAACAGGAGGGGAATTGATTTGGTTGTGGAAGAGGATGTTATTTATCGATCAATTAATCACTTATTTGTTGCTGCGAATTCGTGACATTATTGCTGAAGAAAATATGACGTATAGAAAACTCGGGCAGGAAACCTAACATTGATGTCGATCAAAAAGAAAACGTTCGAGAGAATCCCTGTGACTTGTATTCATTCATTTAATTTATGTAAGAATTATTATTGCGAGAAGCCTGTGGCAGTATGAACGTAACGTAAATATAGCTAAAAGAAATAACGTGTTGAAAGAAGCTACGCCCGAGATGCTGTTTCGAAACGTGATCTCCAACGTTGATGTCCTTGGAGAACAAAAATTAAAGAAAGTCCCCCTTGACCTTTATTTATTTATTTAACGCCTATATTACACGCAACATGGAGTATCAGGCAACTAAGGTAAACATTGTCGAAAGAAAATAACGCGTGTTTTAATCGGTACCTCCAAACCTAACCGCAAATGTAGACGACCCTCGTGGAAACTAAGAAATAGAAGAAAGTCCAAGACCCCGATGAACAAATAAAGTCCTTTCATGTATCTAACAGTATCCCCTGGTCGACCTTGGAACCTTTTCCAACCGATCTGGTGACCGAATTTCCCCAATTTTGGCATCGGTGGGTCGCGCGCAACGGCTCGTGCACGGGATTGCCCCATAGAGCGTAGAAGTACACGGCGCATGCGCACGGCGAGCGTGCCCTTCAGATCCACAATGATGGAGCATCTATTAGAGGAGGCGATTGTTCTTATATAATGAATGGATCATGTAACTAGCCGCTTCACGGACTCGCCTCGAGAAACAAGAGACAGAAAGAGAAACGAGAAGAGAGCGGAGAGAGAGACGCCCTCGCTAGCTGTACACACACAAGGCCACGCGACTTGTGTCGCGGTACACGCGTCCCCCGTGCACCTGGAGAACTTATGGTTGTGTCGGTGCGCCGCGGCGCGCGCAACCGTTCGCGTACCAGTTAGAGTCGGCTAGGTTGGTACGTAAGTGCAGCTGAAAAGGCTTTTTACTTTCTGGCCTTGAACGAAATGTATCCGGTGACTCGACGGCCGCCGATCGGCCGAGGGAACTTCGTCGTTCCCCTACGTCGTAACGAGTCCTCGCCATCGCTTTCCTGGCCGTCGTCGTCGTTACTTCTGACACGAGCGCCGCGCGGTGTCGCTCGCGCGAACCGATTTCTGGTTTAATTGCCGCTACGGACAAGTGGATAGGATAATAACAGGTTTCGCGGCAGCGGCGCAGTTATCGAGGCTACGATCCAGAAACGCGTCAGCGCGTTATTGTTCTTGCCGAGTACGAAAGCGTTGCGGA
This sequence comes from Hylaeus volcanicus, assembly GCF_026283585.1. Taxonomy (NCBI): domain Eukaryota; kingdom Metazoa; phylum Arthropoda; class Insecta; order Hymenoptera; family Colletidae; genus Hylaeus; species Hylaeus volcanicus. Next base: position 5,314,001 of record NC_071980.1, on the reverse strand, counting down.
ATCGCGGAAACCGAGCGACCAGGAGGCGACCGAACCAAATCGAACGGCCAGCACGGTCGGAAATCCGCGGCTGATGCTTCGCGAGCATGGACCTGGAAGGATAGTGTCTGTGATTGTTGGTACCCACAAGTTTTAAGTAGGCTGGGTCAGTGAGAAACTGAGACTTTTTCATTGGGACCTTGGGTCTAGGGACGAACTGGACAACGTGATGTCAGGGAATCTTCTGTGGAAAGGAATGGTCATAATTCTGTGTTCCTCGCTTTTAATTAAGTCGCTATTTTCGGAGACCTCAACGCAAGTCAAACGTGCAAATTCCTCGTGGAAGGAGACATTGAAAAGCCATTTACCATTACGCAATTCGAGTCTTCGTCATTAAGATTCTACTAGGACATTTTATAATGAAGTAGGACGAAGGACTCAAACGTATGATTGTTGGCTAGATTCCAACATATTAGCAAGTGTCAAGTAGGCCATTCCTACTCTTGAGAGGCTAAGTCACCATCTTTTATGTCCTGTATGTATGAAGTCTTAAATATGTAGATATGCTAATCGCTTTTATTAAAAGAAATTTAAAAACGGTAAAGCACTTCCCTGCATCTAACAGATAACACGGAGAAACTATGAATAAAGTAAACATATAACAGAAATAACTAAAGAGAAAGTAACTCCACGAAGTAGAACATAAAATGTATAAGCATCCAGTACAGTTCCGGAAAATAGGAATATTTACAAGTCTAAATGCGCGCGCGCGCGGTTCATTCGTATAAAGTTTGAATTGCGCCACCTAGCGTGTCAGAAATGCAACGAGGTTCAAACGGCAAAGGGGATTGCCCGCGAACGGCAGGAATAGGGGACCCCCGCGTGCGCGCGCAACTCGATGGCGATCCTGTTTCTTTCGAACGGGCGTTCTTCTCGTTCGCGTCTCGCGATATAGCTTTTTCGCAACGTTCGAAGGCGCCGAGGCGGAATTTTCGTAACTGGTCGCTGAAAACCGGGGAAACCGAGAGGTACGAGGAAAATGTAGGGGAGGGACAGAGAAAGAACGACGGGAGAGAGTACGTCACAGTCGACGGAGCGACGCGCAGCCGGGAGAGCGTGAGAGACCAGGTGGAAAATAGCGATTCGAAATCGGGGAAAGGTGTGAGTCACAGGTTTCACGGGGTGTCATAACCCTGCCCTAGAGTTACGCGTTTTCGTTTCGAAAATATGAAACACCGGTGTCCGCTTCACGAGGAATTAACGAGCCACGAAGCTTTTTCTAACCCGGAGTGAATGTCGCTCGATTTCAACTCCATTGTCAATCGGTTCTGGAAATTCCAGTTCAGCCATGGAGATCGAAGTAAATTTAAAGTGTATAGTTTATTCAACATTTTAAAATAGAAAAAGTATTCGAACTATAAGCACCATTTTATCGTTCACCCGATATGGTCCAGTTGCCGAGGAGCCACGGCTGGCAGCGACGCCGGAATTTCTTTCAAGCTGATGGGAGTTTGCGGTGAGGCGTCGCGTAGCCTCTCCCGTGAAGCTCCACGCTGTTCCGAGCGAGTGCTTTTCGAGGTTCCGGAGGGTGGAATGTATGTACACGCGAGAGGCCCGATGAGACCGCGAAACACGGCCTATTGAGGCTGGCGAAACGTAATTGGGCCCACAAAAAATGGAGCGGAAACGCACGGACCCCATTACAGGCCTCGTAACGAGTTCTCTTCGCGTTGCTCAATCCTCTTCAGCTCGAACGATTTGAACCGCCTCGCCTTAATCCGCGCCGTCACGATCTGCTCGATTCGCGATAAACAACCAAGTGGGTACATCGTTTTTCTGAATCGTAAGACACAAATTTTAATTTTAGGGACTAAATGAATACTTCAATGTAAAGACCACAAGAGGCAATAAATACTATTTCACTTGTTAAATAAATAGATAATCTTGATAGATTTCAGATTTTTTGATTCGTGGATTGGAGGATTCCCTCTCTCCCTTCCTCGTCTATTATCCCTAGGGCTAATCGTTGAACGCCACTGGAGCGTGGACGTTCGTCGACTCGTTCCAACGATACTCCGTCGACGGGGTTCGTCGCGTTTCGCTTTCCAGCGAAATAGTTTTCGACGACCTCGACGTAACGCTGTTTCTTCGGTCGTTATTTAATCGTCGGAACGAAAGTAACCGCTGGTACGATAACGTCTCGATTGTTTCGTTCGACGTGTCCGTTTGTTATCGGTAAATCATCGTGACGCATTCCGTCTATGGGTCATTCCATGACAAATCGGACTAATCATAGAGCAGCTGTTACAGATTTCGTCGAAGCTTAGGTACGTTCTAACCGTTACGAATATTTAATTGCATATCGGAGCATTTTTCAAACTTTCGAAATTGTTCAATTTACCACTGTGTATATTAAGCGGTAATTAAATTTCCGACTGCTTCTTGAACAGTACAAGAGTACACTTTATATGATTTTGTATACGTATGAATAGTATCGTTGACAAATCTGATAGTAATTAAATGATTAGTAACAGGTCAATATAGACGTCACGAGATACTCCTCGCTCTCTTAAATATATTGACACTTCGAGCCACGCGATTTAAGAGGAAAATGAAACTCAAGTTACACAGAAGAACAGTGTCAACATCTTACTAATGACTTGTATAAAATTCTGCTTTCACTTATTTAACATTTAGCATTACTTCACGTTATTGCCAACTACAGATATCTAGACACGTCGTCAATACGTTCGAAGAGCCAAGCATTTCAATGGCAGACTGTTAGAATGGTATTTAAATAGTTACATATTTAAATGTTTTTCATTTTAACCGACTTCGTTACAACCAAATATCCCAAAAGTGCCCCCGAAACGTATGGAAACGAGACGTAACAGAGTTCCCGTTGTGAAGCCGTCTCGAATAAAAACAGTGTCCCGTAAAGACCAATGACTAATCCGTTCTCAACGCGGCCGATATTGTCCCATCGACGGCCGTTTTCTCCGTTTGAGGCCTCGGTTTTTTGCTCTCTGTGCGCGAATCTTTTTCACCACTCGACCCCGACGAGTCGCGGCCCCTCCCGTGCCCCCTCCCCTCACCCCTGGTGTCTCGCGCTTTAATTTCCAGCCTCGACATTTGCGTAACCCAGTTTCGCCATTGTTCGATTCAATGGTAGATCGTAACGTCCGCCATCCGGATAGAAGATTATAATGCTCGCGTGTGCATGGTACTGCGCATCGTTGCACCGAGGCTGCTCCGGTGTGGGGGGGGGGGGGGGGGGGGCCCCCCCCCCCCCCCCCCCACCGTGTACGTGCACCGATCGTGACAAACCGAAAGTGCGAGCGCACACAGGCATACACACGTAAAAGCGCTTAGTATGCCGCGACGATAAGCGAATCGTCGTCCGCGGGCACGGGGAGTTCGCGCAACAAAATTTACGAATTCCACCGACTTTCTCCTCTTATCTTATCTTATCTCCTCACGAACTCGTTGCACCAATTCCCATTGTGCATCGTCTCCCTTGTTCCTGCCGCAAATGCCATGCCTGTCGTTCTCCTTTCCAAATTTCCCTTTGTTGGGTAAGAACCGAAAATATTTCGGTAAACTGCATGGAAAGAGTGTTCCTTCTCGAAGAAAGCGCTCCACCTTACGGATGCCCAATATTTCCAACTCTTTCTCTTTGTTCGATGTATCCATCTCCGCCGATTCCACAAACATGGTGGCTGCCGCTGTAACGCAATCGTAATAACCAGTACTTTCAGAAGTAAGCCGAGCCAGCTCGCATTTTGCAGTTCGAAACGTTCGAATTCGCCGCTTACAGCGCCGACGCTGTGGATTTACGTTGACCAGCGATCGTTAAGGCAGGCATTCGTCGAGGTTTACCGACGGGGTGCCGCGAGTTTCGAACCGGCACGACGATGGCAGGACAGAACAGGGCCCGCGAGTTACGGTGCCCCTCGGTTGCCCCTCCACGTTCAGCGCGCAAGTGGGCCAGTTTCTATACTTATCGATGCGAAGCCTTGCTCCCACTACACGCGAGACCCCGCCCGGCAGGTCTTCAAGGCCCAAATAGAAGAAGAAAGACGAACGTAAGCGTAAGCGCGGACGTAATGCAGTCGGTCGGCCAGCGATTGACCTTGAACTTCGCTAAGCCGTGTTCGTTAACAGCGACAGCACCGACGCAGACGTATCAGCAACGATTTCCTTATTCAGCGATTTTCTTAGCAAGCGGCGATATTACGTATGCGATCGAGTAATGCCCCGCGATCGCCGTCGTGCCATAATTCTCGTCCAATGATCATGCCCCTCTTTCCTCCTTCGCTCGAGCCTTTCTTTTTCATTTCTTTCGAGAAATAACGCAATTAACTTATGCTCCGTGGGTTTCCAAGAATTTTCCTGGATTTTGAAACATTTAACTGATCGGGTCCTTCACGTATTTAGGATTTATTGGTTAAGACTCCATTTCATTAGGGGATGGGATCATCGTATCGTGCGCAAGAAGGGAGTGCAAATACTCTGAATTGCGGTTTTTACGCTCATTGTGTGTTTACCTATCTCGAATGTGTTAATTAGAGTTCCTTCAACTTCCTACTGACGTTGAAAAGAGATAAAGTGATGGTAGATTCTCTTTAGCAGTTTGTGAAAGGTTTACGTCATTTCCTATGAAGTTGCCTTCATGCAGATACATCCTTCGAGCGTATAATGCTCTTAATATGATCATTGATCATTTTCTTATACTTTCTACATACCATTTACATATATGTTTCCAGTTTCACGCAGACATGATAAGAAGGACGTTTTCCATTAGACAGGGAGCTCCATTTATGAATTGATTCGAATAGATAACATTCTCGCTTATGAAATTTGTCAGCAGACCATAAACAATGTTAATATTGGACTAAGATACAAGAACGTTGCCACGTACGTACCTGTGACATGGATCGCAATGAAGAAAGTAACGTACGTGAGCCTCGATTGCTTAGATGGATGGAATTCGCGTCCTCTTCGTGACTCTTACCCAAGGCCTTGCCTTTCCAATTCGATCGAATCACTCATCGAAGGTCACGCCGATGAGTATTCGTTTGACGAGTTCTTGTACCGAACCGATACCACGCGTGGACGGCACGGCGACAGTGATTTCTGATCACTCTTCGTCTGAGTAACATTGGGACTATTCATCTAATTTAATATTCAAATGTTGTATGGGCATCCGAACATGAATTGTAATTTGAGCATCCGAGTATCGGTATTCGAATACCACTATGGAATACGTGAGTCAAGCAATGTATTCGAATATCATTACTCGAGTACCACCGTGAGCTACTTGTATCCAAATACAATTATTCAAATATTTGAGTACTCGAATATCGTCACTCGAATACTCGAGTAATAGAATGCTATCGTTTGACTATTATTAATCACATTTATGTTCATTCGAACAGATTTATTCGAATACTTGTCTATTCGAACAATGAGCAACTCCAAGAAACCCAGCCCTAGTCTCGAGCCAGTACAAGGAAAAGGAACGAAAGTTTCGCTCGCGTTCTCGTGTCCCAAGCGTGAAACTCCATTGTGCCTGGGACACGTTTGACATTGCGGAACGCGTCGATGCTTATGGCATTGGTTTCATAATGTTAATTATACTTCTGGTCCTCGGGAGTACAACGTGAAACGAAACTTTCTCTCCCAGTGGCTTGCCTCGTGAAACGAAGAAATGCACGATCGACGGCGGTTCGATCCACGATGGCTCGCGCCACGAAATGCCAGATTTATTAAAATAACTTCTGAAAGCTTCCCCTCCGCGCGTGGTTGCGTCACGTCCCCGTAATCGACATGCGCGGTGGATTCATTATAAATAAATCATAATGCAGAACGCGTAATGTATAATTTGTTACGACGCACCGAGCGAATGCGCGACTTGTTCCACGACTGAGTTGCCGCGTTATTTTCTAATCGCGAATTAAATTGCACCGCGGTTACGTGAATCATGGTAACATTTCGTTGGGAGCTTGCTCCTCGGCGTTACTTCTTTAACAGGAAGTTTCTCGAGATCTGCAGGATTTCCCCTCTCGATCATTAATCAGCGAGAACGCGAGTGGTTCGTTACGTTGCCGCGTCCCAGATGAGATTCTATTATGTTTATCGATGCACGGTTACTCGCGAGCAATTATCTCGGTGGGTAGGCAATGTTGATTTCTATTCCCAGAAAGATAAAATTCTATTTGTTCGAGTAACAGCTGAATTCGTAGCGTCGCAGCTATTACCTTGAGCTCCTTCGACGAAGCGCATAGTTTCACTCGAAAATGATTGCTGGTTGTTTTATCTCATGGGACTTTTGCGAGGAGTCACTTCGAAGATGTGTTATTTCACTTGCGTGGGTGGACATCTTTATTTTCAACGATAATATCAATTTCAATTAGCCTGTTTTTAAAAATAATTTCAACTTCGACATCTCCACTCTCAGAAATACCTTCGTCTCAAGGCATTCTAAGATCGAGAACGATCGTCGACCACCGGTCATAATTCTAATGTACCGTATTCGAAGAATGAGCACAGCTTCGGTGCTTAATTACATAAATGAGCTCTCATCAAACACAATTCCTTAGCAGAAAGCTAAGCGAATGTCAGAGAAACGTGAGAAACATAATCTTGCGACACGTCACCGCCTTCCGCCGTTTCTAAGAGAGGCGGGGCACGGAAGGATGAAATTAGTCTAACGAAGCTCTGCCTTTGCATGACGCGAACCGAGAAGAACGCATTATTGGGTTAAGGACGTCACACGTCTTTCGTTTATTTCGTTATTGCGAAAGAATTTCCACGGAAATTGTATCTTGGCTCCACATTGCTGCATATTATCGCTGTATATAGGCTGCTTCTATTATTTTCTCATTTCGTTTCCACATTCCGTGACGAATCGCGTGTAGAGGTATGAGTAATCGCTGTGAGATCAATTTAAAAAAAAAAAAAAAAGAAAATCGAATACAATTGGTCATCTTCAAGAAAACGCTGACAATTTTAGATCTATAGAAGAGACGTAAAACGAAGTTGCATACTTTGAAGAATTAGTTAATTAGTCAACGTTAGACAGCGTTGGTCGTGCAGTATAAAATTTTTGTCGAATGACTAACGCTGTTTGAGATTTCCAGTCCACTTACAGTCTTCGTAATTATATAACACAAGGTACCAACAGTTTCTCTTATAATTGATTTCGCGTTATCTCAAAGTGTGCAACTCCTTCGCTCGATTTCCATGTTTAAAATTCCATCTGTTTCAAATTTCATACATCCCTGATGATACCGACTAAATATTTTTTTTTTTTGTAATTTCTGTTTTTCTTTCGTTTTGCAGACGATGTATACTGACGGTCTCCTAACACTCCATTATGGGAAGCATCCAGCGACCTTGGCCGCAGAAGTCGGAGCCTGGTACACCGGGGACCGTCACGTGGACGTGACGTTGGCTTGCGACGATGGTTCCGTCGTCAAGGCCCATCGCGTAGTTTTGGCAGCAGCTAGTCCTCTATTGGCTGGTCTCCTTCGTAACCCCGCCCTGGATCACGTGGTCCACCTGTCGGGGGTCCGAAAAACCCAGCTAACTCACCTGCTGGAATTTCTCTATAATGGAGAAGCACTTATACCGGTAAACGAGTCATTGGAACCATTAGTGGAAAAATAAGTCATAACATTCGGCTACTTCTTGGTTAGAAAGCATCTCGCTAGTTGATATTCATTCCTGGAGACAACCTGTTCTAATATCATAGTTTTATTTCATTGCTTTGTAAAAACTCCATCGAGGAAGTCTGTCATCCCCAGTTTTAGCCACTTCTAGGTTAAAAATGACCTAGAACAAAAACAAAATATTAATTATGTAACGAATAACAAATAAAAAATATCAACGATATAATTATAAATATCAATTGAAAGAAGAAGAAACTTTTTCTCGTTTCCTAGAGTACCTTCATTTTTGTGGACGACCATCTCTTGCACTAAAGCTCATCGATTGCTGAAAGCTTCTTCCATTCCGAGAATTTCCCATCAAAAGCAACGTTTCGTTTCAGTCGACGGAACTCACGCCGCTGAGGGAGCTGTTCGAGCTTCTTCAAATCAAGTCGGAGCTGTTCGAGCCCAACCAACCCCAAACCTCTAGCAATTCCGACCCCGAGAGAATACCCACCCCTCAGCCCTCGGAGGGCCAGGAAAGCTCGAGCTACGAGTCGCAATACGACGGCAGGTTGGTAGTGCGATCGGCGTTAAAGCGTTCGTGATATGTCAAAATGATCAGCGTAACGTACACCATAATCTCCGCGATAGGGAACTATTGAGATTAATTTCTGCATTTCGTTTCGATCATTGCTCCAGCAGAGAACGCCGCGCTTATGCAAGCTATCGGTTCGCGTAATGTCATTGGTTCGCGCCTTTGGTCGCCTACTTTCGACATTTATGGTCGCGTTCCCAGATGAACGTGAGGGTGATATCGTGCTGGGATAATTCGAAAATTGCCGTCAATTTAACGGCGAAGGAATACATGTGGGTCTGTAGTGTGCGCTCCTGATATTTCAGGCAGTCGAACAATCCCGCGGACTGTTGCTCGGTTCTCATCAAGACCGAGGGCTGCGAGGAGGAACCGGAAGTGGACGTGGAGGGCATCGAGGGGGAGGCGCTACTCACGGAGAACAGGGAAAGCAGTATAGAACCGCCCCGAAGGAGGGATAGCTCCGATCCTGTGAACCTCAGTCTAAATTCTGGGACTTCCACTACCAGCGAAAGTTCCCACGACATCGTCCCTAGGTATTAATTAATACGGAGATATGATAATTTTTAGGTAATACGTAAATGTAAATCAGATCCAAAACACGAGATTTATTTGAGAGGTTCAGATACTGGTTATGGGAAAGAATGGTCTGGTTGTGGTGTTGTAGAACAATTTGTTTGGGCTCGGTTTGTAGAGGGATGGAAGTAGGTGGTGAATATAATTCAATTTGAATACAAATTAAAAATCAATCTTCGACTATCAAACACTCGAATAACAATGCCGACGAATTTGACATGTTGTTGTTTGCCCAGGCAAGAGAAACAACTGCTGGAGAGGCGAGAGTCTCTGGAGGAGGCGGAGGAGAGAAGAAGGCAATTGGCGGCTCGGCTCGCGCTGAGCTTGGAACCTGGAAAACGGAAACCGGAGGAAATACCTATCCCACCTGCGGAGGCGTACGTTGTAACGCCTCATAGGAAACGAAGGCCAGGCTTTCACAATGCACCTGCACAGAATCCGGCTTTCGTACCATTTAATCCTGGATTCGAGACGCCGAGGCGATTGCAAGCGCCGCATCCCCTCAGCGTCTCGGCACCACCGTACCTGGTACGATATATAAATATGATTCCTCTTGGCAGTATTAATAGCGATAACATTCTCATTGCGTAACAAGCACAGGAAAAAGGCAAATGCTGCGATAAAAATACGCGCACATTACCGTGTAACGAGCCGGAGATACGATGTTGTTGTTAACTCGGATACCAAACAGATCGTAAATGTCACTAACTATCAATCCTACCTCGGCAATCACTTGTTTTACATTTTCTAGCAGATGATGAACGAATTAACGATGGTAATCGGGAAATCGTTTATCTATTAAACATACATTGTTTAATAGAAACATTACATTGTTTCATTTTAATGAGAATTCAACTTTGAAGTTGATGGTTCTTTATACAGATTGAGGCGCATAACATTTACCTTATTCTTTTTGTTTTTCTTTCTTTTCTAGACTGTTGCTATTTTTGATTAATTAAGTGATACCATTTTTTGCTCCTTTGGGACTACCACTAGTATCACGGTGGCCCAACCCATAGGTTATTTCAGAGGTCATTTCAAATATTCCTTAATCTCAATAATTTGAAACTCAAACACTCTATTATTCCTACCTAATCGTAAATCTCGTTTTCTGCAGCAGGACAGGTCGGTGACACCCCCAGGAGCCTCTCACCGTCCCCCCAGCGCGGATCCAGCGTCGGCAGCCGGCTTGGAGCCACCCTGGGGCTCTTGGGCCCTGCCACCGGCCAGGGCCCCGCCGCCTCCACCGACGGACGATCCGCCCAAGTCCACCCCCGTTCGCGAGTACCGGTGCAGTTATTGTGGCAAACAGTTCGGAATGTCCTGGAACTTGAAGACGCATCTGCGAGTGCACACGGGCGAGAAACCGTTCGCGTGTAGACTTTGCGTCGCCATGTTCAAGCAAAAGGCCCACCTGCTGAAGCACCTGTGCTCGGTCCACAGAGGGGTGATAGCCGCCCCCGACAATACCTTCACGTGTTGCTTCTGTTCGTTGAGCTTCGATAGCCTGCAGGAGCTCATCAGGCATTTGTCGGGGCCGCACAACAACCTGCTGCTCAGCAAGAATCTGCACGATTAGCGACAAGGTTAAGGCCGACTCGGTGCCCGAGCATCCCCTAAAACGCGTCCTTCGAACGATCCCCCCCCCCCGCCCCCCCCCCCCCCCCCACCGAGTGTCCAGAAAGTACGAGTGCCTTCGCCAAATTTTTTGTATCGCGACGCGAGCCATTTTCAGTATTTGCGCGTTTAGATCCAGCATTCGTTTTCGCTGCTTTTAATAGGAAAAATCGTCCGGACACATTGATCTCGAGCACGCCGGGACGCTATCGGACGGTTGTCTGCGATTATTTTCGTAAATTTCCACGGCAACTCGAGAACTGTTTTACCGTCTCGAGGGACGTCGGACGTTTCGAGTCTTCCGAGGACGCAGGCAACGTCCGCTGTTGCTTCGAACGCGCGCAATTCGAAAGTTTCTAACGAAATTTCACGAACGGACAGAGAGGGGGACCAGTCGTCGCGGAAGGGTTGGAACGCGTTTTTCGCGGATGGAACAGCGCGTGGCACGGGGAAGAGCCTCTAACAGAAGCGTTCCGTCGTTTCGTCGACTCCTGGAGCACTATGTCGCCCTAGGACGTCCCAACGACCGACTACCAGTTTATTATAATAAGCGATGACCAGTAATTCTGACCAAATAACATATTTCCGCCAATCGACGTCAGTCGGAAGTGTGTCGGTTATGTTGACGGTCACTCTATCAGTAATCGTTAAGGAAGTCGAAACGAGAGTGGTTGCGAAGAATGTACAAGTAATTTGAACGATTGGAAAGAATCGTCGTCTCGTTGCGTCTTACTTATCGACGACAAGGAAAACAAGCTTTTCAGCGCTTTCGTTCAGCGTCACGTGACATTCAGCAAGACGTCTCGTTTACCTCAGCGCGCGCACCATAAATAAATCTCACATGTAAATAACGTTTACGTTTAGGTCGTAGGAAAAAAAAATAACAAAGCAGACGGATAAGAATTTATTTATTTTACACTTTGCAAAAAGGGACCAACCGACTTTTTTTTTCCATCGATTTCTCTGTCTTTAGGTAGATCTTAGGTGTCCTGCCCCGCCAAATCGCCTCGAACAAATTACGCTCGTCGAGAGCTGAACGGTGTCGAAATTAACGCATTGGGGAGAAGGATTCGATATCTCCGAAGGCCAAGGATTAACGAGACGATAACGAGACATTGGCGTTTCTCTCCTTTATCCTACGAAGAGGAACATTATCGACGGGAACGCGAATTTATTTGAAGGTAGCGACGGTAATTCTCGAAGCGAAAATGTTGCGCCGAATTCGGTAGTGCGAAACGTTGCTAATGTTCTTCCGCGTACGATCCCCTCGTCTTCCACTTTTCATCGTCGCTCCTTTCGTCTTCCCTCGCACCTTCACCTCAGCCTCCACCCCTCCTGCCTCCCCTTTACACCTCTTCTATGTGCGCGGTTTTATTTTTTTCTCTCTTTCTTTTTCTTTCCAACGTAGACATGTTTGGTATCTCAGCGACTCGAGTGCCTTGTCAAATGGGTCCAAATTGGTCGATTGGGCAGTGATTTCATGTGTTCATAGGCTTAAGGTACAAGTACACGTGTAAGATGACGAATACGAGCTCGCTTAGGAATCGAAAGAAACGTTAATTAATTCACGTAGAAGGTTTTTCAATATCACTCGAATTAATCCATGTTTCGTTAGGATCTAGATAGAACGTTGTATGTAGTAGCTTTTGTTTCTCTGTAATTCCTTTCTCGTTGGCGCGGGACGTCATCAATCATTTTTTTTTTTTTTTTTTTAGGTAGGTATTATTACCTAAGGTGCCTTGAAGAAGGGCCTCGACCTCTTCTTAGCTTCTCGTCCGCGTGAAAATCTCGAGCATGAAACGAGCTGGCTCTGTCGACGAAGAGAAATAGCAAAATTAGTTCAGACGTGTGTTACGAACTCGTGGAAAAGGGCAAATATCACGAGACAGAGGCTGGGGCAAACGTCATACCGATGGATGAAAGTTGGGGGATATAGTTGCAACAATTACATGCTCCCTTGCTGTAACGGTCAATTTTTTTGGAAATTCGCCTATAGTCGTATAATTCGATCAAGCAGAAGCGATAGCTGAAGACGAGTATTTGTAGCCTCGAAAATATTCACTAGACTCGAGGTGGGAAACCAAGGAGCCATAGCTCAAGGTGTCACGGTCAAACGTGACGAGTAAGGTACAAGTTGAATCGTAAAGATCAGCTTTCATCCAGCCTCTGCGAGTGATGCCCAATTCTACAACTGGTATCGATCAAATTTATTTTGGAACAAATATAACGGCTCCCTTAAGTTCTCTGTGTGGGTGCATCTCGATTATCGAGCTGTTTATTAGCTGCAAGGCTGCGCCAAGTGAATCTAAATTATGTTCACTGGGATTTTATAAAAAAGAATATTTCAAGAATCAGTGATCATGCAGGATGTCTCTCGATCCTTTTCAAGTGAAATTCACGGAATCCTCGTGCACGCGGACGGGAGCGCAAGAAGAGGTTGGAGGGGTGGTGTGCGCTCTCGTTAAGCCAGAAAAAAAACGGCCAGCACAAAACAGTGAACGCAATGTGATACTAAATGATAATAAAGATAAAGTAATTATTGTTTAGCGTGCGACGGCACGAGCGCAATCTGCGGCACCCGCAGTGAAAAGGAACTAGTCTCTCGCTCGGTACGCCGACAGACGATCCCTTTTCATCTGCTGGCCGCCTAAATAATTGTTAGTAACCAACGTTTCGTCGTTTCTCTTTTCAACCCCCTTCTCCTAGAACCCTACCCGACCCCCTCTCGTCCCCCCTTCTCGAGACGTAAGTGCACTAGGGTTACGTATACAGATTATCATACCGTTCGTTAGTTACGTTTACCGTGTATGCATACACGTACACACACGAAGACATACACACCGTACACGTACACACACACATACACGCTCGCGTCCAGATGTCCAAACGGGACACGTCGTCTTTCTCAGGCGTAACAAAATACTTGTGAAAATAAATGATTTTAGATCGATCGTACGATTCATTCGTTACTCCCAACTAATCAAGCGGAGAAGAATGTACCGCGCGGAGAAAGAAAGATTATCCTCCGAGAGGGAGATGGTACCACGAATAAATTCAGTACCAACAGCGTCGAGTATACGTTTACTCAGTAATTAGACCTAACCGAAGTCCGAAAATGTCCGAATCGTTCGAGTCCGATTTTTCTTTCTCCGCGCGATACATAGAAAATTACTCCTAACTAATCGAGCGGAGAAGAATGTATCGCGTGGAGAAAGGAAGATCGTCTTTCGAGGGGAAGGTGGTACCGCGAGTACGAAAGGTCTGATTTTTCTTACTCCATGCGATACATAGAAAAGGATAAAACATGTTTCTGATTAAATGTTCACGGAGGCAAAGATGCGTAGAGAATCGAAATCGACCGAGGATTGTCCGTGTTTCGGCTTCCAATATCGGAGCAGAACGTTATTTCGTGTTCCCGAGGTGCAAAAAGTGGCTCGTCTTTCGTTGTCCTCCCCTTTGGACATCCGGTCGGGGTATCGTAGATTTTAAGCAATTTCCGAGCGGAGACCGTTCTCCGCGTGCTTTCTTAGTGTTCATAGGTTTACAAGAAATAAATTAATTCAGACGACAAAACGTGTAAGAGGAGATAAATGAGCGAGGACGAACCTGAGCTCGTGTCAGTATCCTTTCCCCCGCTCCCTTTCTGGGTAAATTTCATTCAAACTTGAAGAGCTCGACTGAGAATTCGACCTGGAAAAAAGTAATGGGTTATTTTAAACAGGAATTCAAAAATTGGTTTCAGATACGTTTAATATTTATTTATACTTATTAAAAAACTACAGAAGAATAAGCGAAGCACCCTACTAAAGCTCGTATAAATCGCAATGAATGTAATAATCGAATAAATACTTTACTCGCTTTCAGAATTGTTTGTAGAGGCGGTGGAAAAATTTATTCAAATTCTTCGTACCGGTTCCCTGTTTACCGTCTGAACAAAGTATAACCGGTGTCTACTCGAAACTAACGGTTCGATGACTTCAACGATTTCATAGAAAAAGAGGACTCGTCGTGGGACCCGTTAGCGTTAGACCTAACGTTCGGCGCGGCTGTGTATGCTAAGCACACCGACGACAGCGTCGATTGCATAATTGCAACGCGATAAGTAATAGGTAGGTTCTTGTTTTGCACCGGAGGAGGGCTCGGGTACGTTTGCCATCTACCTGTTCCGTTTGCAAGCATAAATACAGGCTTGCCAAAGGTCGAGGTTGCTGAAAACCGGCTCCATGAATGGTTGCAGGAAGAGGAGGAATAAACGCCATCGGAGGTGTAAGTTTCACAATCGTGCATTCCAAGATGACCGGTCTGGGTACACTCTAATCCCACTTGTTGCAAACGAAAGTCCCAAACGAGACTGTGATCTTGAATCGTCGACCTGGGTAACGGTAATCGAACGAGACGATAAGGATCGAGTCGCCTACGAGGAACTGTATGTAAACAACCATGGCTCGAACTATTCGATGTTTGTGTTGCGTACGTCGCCATCTTCTAGTACACAACTAACATTGGGTACTCTGGTACCAACGTTCTTATTTCACATATTTTTCAACTATTTTGTATTATAAATTTGATATATATATATATATTTTTCTTCTCATATATATTATATTCCTTTTGAAATATTAAAAATGAATTCTAAACTCTCTCGATGTAGTCCTTGTTTATAAATAAATGGCAAGCGTAGCTCAGAAATTCCCAAAATTAACTTCCACGCCAAACATATTCTCAATTAAATTAAAATATACGTCCCACCTGTAGCTTATCGACGTTCCTACACCACGTGGGTCATTTTATGAAATCAAATAGATTCCAAAGTCGCAACCCGCGACCGAAGAGAGTCCTCGAGCCCCATGCGGGTCCCCGTTACAATTGCCACATGTATATCCAGGAAATCTTGGCGTTCCATCAAATTGACTGACACCAATCCGCCAAACCACGGGGATTCGTCTCCCAACGACCGAAAGTACCGTTCGTCGACGAGGAGTTGCATAATGGAGCTTGCGTTCCCCGTTTCTCGATGGAGTCGACGTCCACCGGCCTGCCGTGAACCCGGTTGCCAAGAAGTCGGCGGTAACATTGACCAATGACCACGGTCGTCTGTCGACCAGATTCTGGGGCCACCGGAGAGTACCGTAAGGATCCTCACGTGCAGGTAAGACAGAGGGGGGTAGTGGCCGGTCAACGCACCTGCACTCCTCGGGTAATGTATATAAGACAAGAAGTTCGAACCATTCTAGCGACAGATCATCAACGAACATGATCGGGAAAATTGTTTTGGTGCTCTCCGCGCTGGCGTTGGCCAGGGCACAGATACCCAGCCTGGGATTCTGCCCTGACTACGTGCCCATGGCGAACTTCGACATGAACAGAGTAAGTACGGTGTTGATATCGACAACTTATCATTGATACGTCTCTTGGTCTTTCCGATATGTATTCGTAATTTGTCGAAATTTCGAAAAATGGTTTGAATAAATCTTACGGAGAATTGAATTTGGCATGAAAAAGTTAAATAAACTTTTTGTTCGTCTTCCTTAACAAATTTAACGTCGTCTCTTATGATTGTGCTACGTATGAATTTATATTTGGAAAAATGTATTTGTTTGAAATGTTAAGTTAATTAGTGTTTACTACTGTCGCAGTTTCTGGGTGTTTGGTACGAGACCGAGAGGTACTTCCAGCTGACGGAGGTAGTGTCACGGTGTGTCATGGCGAACTATACCCTATCTGGCGGTAAATTCCATGTCAGCAACCAAGTGACGAATAGATTGTGAGTATTGTTACTCCAGTACGAATTACTCCTCGAGACTGCATTTTATATCAGAAAGTGAACGATCGAATATTGAAGTGAAGCATTTCATATCGCTCGATGATAGGTAATTTTTAATTATTTTCATATTTAGCACCGGCATCAAGAGGGTGGTAGACGGTGAAATCAAGAAAGCCGCTTCCAAGGCCGAGGAAGGAAAATTGATCGTCAAGTACACGATACCTTTGACGCCAGAGACAAAATACAACGTTCTAGAAACAGACTATGACAACTATGCTGTCCTGTGGAGCTGTTCTGGTATTGGACCATTCCACACACAGAACGCTTGGGTGATGACGAGAGAAAGGTTGGCTCCTGGACCAGTCATACAAAAGGTAAGATTTTCAAACTATAACAACGCCTTCAGACTTTTCAATTGAATTTTCTATTATTAAAATAATTACTTTCCAACTAACATTTAACTTGAACCACTGCTAATATCAAATTCAAACCTAATTTACGTCCGAGACTCCAACATAACAATTTTTCGTTACAGGCATACGCAGTTCTGGACAAGTACAAGATCTCTAGAACGTTCTTCGTAAAAACCGACCAGAATGACTGTGCATACTCCGAGCCAGAGGAAACAAAGCCCGGAGAGGCCGCTCCATCCGTGGAGGACGCCGACAAGAACCCCGAGAAGAAACCTGAAAAGGACTCTGAAAACGTAAGAACCGCCGCAATGCCAGAGCCTCCACAGCTGGTTGTCGAAGTGGAGAACCCCAAAGATGACAAGGAGCTAGCGAAGAACGTCCTGATCGCCGAGGACTCGAAGAAACCATCCATCAACACCGTTCCCGAGCGAATCATGGAAGTGGCCGAGGCCATGAAGGACGAACAACCTGCCGACATCGCCGAGGAGAAGAAAGAGCTCGAGAAGGAGACCGCCGCGAAGATTGTTAAACAGACGGAGAAGACAGTCTGAAAACAGCGTTTGACTTGTCTCGTTCGAGAATACAGGTGTAGATGGTGGAAGATTAGTTTAATGGTCTCGGGCTTGTAGCGGTTTCCACCTGGAGACCAGTCTCGCCCGTGGATCGCTCGTTAGTCATCGTACCTTCGACAATTGTCACTTTCATAAGTTCATGGACGGAATGGGGGATACTTGCTTGTCTTTAATCATGTACAAACGCGAAAAGAAAAGTTTAATAAATTGTTATATAAAACGTTGCTACGGAATCCTAGTTGTGTTTATTGAATGTGTTGCGTGGTATGTTTATTTAGAATGAGTTCTCTTATTCATTGAATAATTATATTCATTGTAGTAATAACAATATGCATCACGAAGCAGAAGCCAGTGGGGAAGAATCTAGAATAGACACCATTTTGAAAGAAATTTAGAATATATGAGCAATATAGGAAATGTGGGAAGTACTAGGAAATATAGAAAACATAGGAAATAAAAAAATATGAGATATATATATATAGAAATATAATTTCTGCCCAAGAAATTTCTCTCTCTGACCTTATTAGAAGATATCGAAGACCATATCATTCGTTATCGGTAATAACAATTAATTTTGTGTTACTTTCTATAATAATTTACGTAATTCTATATTTTTGTTGTTTCCTTGATCCATCCACGAGTATCTAAAAATTTCATCGATTTGTGATTCAATAGTTTCCATTTTCGAATAACAGGATCTGGAACGCCATTTTAATTTTTGAAAGTGGGGAAGGTGACGATTTCTCTATCTCGAGCTGAGGGCAATAAAAATCGTTCCACATGAATATAAACAGCGGGGATAAAGAACAATCCTTGAGAAATGAGTATTTGATTGACAATAACGAATATAGATGTACTTTCCATCGAATTGAGAACAAGTTCAACAAGGAACATATCCTGTCTTTTTTTTTTTTGTAATTTTATATAAAAATTCTGTCGATTATACGAATCCATAACAGAAATTCTCTCTTAAAAAATATCAAATACCGAAGAATCGATTGAGAATGACCTGAAAACGAATGTTAACCATTTCGTCGCTCACATTCTCATCTCGTTTTAGACGAAGCCACATCTGACCCATCGAAATCAGCCGCGAAAGAACCGGCGCAAAAGAGAATTGATCGCCTGGTACATTTGAATCGCGGAGCTGGGTTTTTTGAACTTGGAACGTACCGTTACTGACCCACTAACTGAATGAAATTTTTCGAACGCGTCCACTCAGCGTTCAACAGTTCGTCTGCGTTAGTGGATGCCACAAGGAAGAAGCCAGTCACCAGCGGACAGTTCACCGCGAGAAGTGTAACACAGTCCATCCCGACGACAGTTTTCCGAGTTGCCAAGTTCACC
The DNA here is from genome assembly GCF_026283585.1 of Hylaeus volcanicus. NCBI lineage: Eukaryota > Metazoa > Arthropoda > Insecta > Hymenoptera > Colletidae > Hylaeus > Hylaeus volcanicus. The sequence continues at coordinate 5,295,486 of NC_071980.1, read as the reverse complement.
GTGTGTACAACTGTTCATCCATTCGGTACGTGTTTCGTATTATAACAGTATCGATTCGATTCGTGATCTTCGCAGTTGTCACATCGAACAGGTGATTTATGAGGGAGAGGGGCGCGGATCAGTTAGGTTTCGTGGGTACTTGATACAGGAATAGAAATGATTTGGTTTGTGCGATAAATAGACTGCAGATTTTGTGCATTTATGAGATAGAGTATGGTGAACGTACGCAAAAATGAAAAGCATGTAATAAGTTGACTTTTGATGTCTGGAAATTCGTATCTTCACAGGCGCAGAAAAAGAAATAAACGAAATGAATTAATATATAGGATATTTTCATTTTTCAAGAATCTCTATTTCTCTTGCCATTAGTATTCATCTAACAAATAATTTAAAAAATTCACTTAGCGTAACACGCATTAATTTCCATAAAAAAGGGATAAATGTAAAATGTTGTACCATAATAATATAAAAGTCTCTTTTAATGGGAGAACATGTTCCGCAAGATTTATGTACGTAACGAGGAAGCGCGTGTTGATTACTGAAAATGAATAAATTACGGACTAGTTCGATCCAGAATTTATCAAAGTATTACACAATGAGTTTGCAATTTATGGGAGAATGTTGTTTACGTTAAAGTCACCATCTCGTTTCGAAATGGTGTAATTTGTATTATCATTTTGAATTATTTCATCCAATATCGGCAAGTAACGGTGACTATGCAAGAAATACCTGCATCGTGACTGCATCGCTGCAGCAGCATCGTCCAATAAAAGTTAACTGTTCTTTTGATGTTCTCTGATGTGACTCGTTCGAACTGGATTCATAATTTCTTTAAGAAACGAGGGGTTCTACGGAAGAAAAATCGGTAATAAAAACCTAACACTTTCGGTACTTGGAATTTATTACAGAGTATTTATTATTTATTGTATAAAATATGAAGTTTAGTATTTAATAACAAAAAGGGCATCCTCAAGAGGAGATCAATAACAAAAAAAGTACAATACTCCAAATACTTTGAACAAATACTAATCTATGCAATTTATTTTGCAGAAGGGAAGATGATGCTGCGCGGGTGTCTATTTCTAATAATTGTAAGCGTGGCAGTGGCACAGGTGCCATTTTTAGGCCAATGCCCAAATTTGGAAACGATGCCGAACTTCGATCTGAACAGGGTAAGCATAGCACTTGACGCATATTTTCTATTTCAGCAGCAGCGAGAAATATTAGAAACTAGAATAGGGGTTTTCCTGCCTTTTCCTGTGTTATTGACTTACTTATGAGGTAATGCAACCTGCATTTAGAAAGTTGTCCTCAATGGGACAGTGATATACATTCGGCGTAACGAGGGACGCGTGAACTGTTCAAGTTCCACGGATGTTCGTTCTGACTTTCTTCGTGCAGAGATGGCCAAGATTCTTGTCTAAATGGAGGGCTTCGTGTAACGAGTAAAAGATAAAGAACGAGACTAATTGGAGATCTTTCTTTCGCTTAAGGAATTATTATACCCATCGTATAATTTTCTTGAAATATACAAATCGGTTACTTCTTTGACTTGATAATTAAAAATGGACTTATTAGGAAATGTCGAAAGGGGTGTTTATATCTATGAACTATTATATCGAACGTATATTTTTCAGTATGTAGGGAAATGGTACGAAGTGGAGAGGTACTTCGCCATTTTTGAATTCGGTGGAAAATGCGTGACTGCGAATTACAGCCAAGGTGAAAATGGATTGATAAAAATCTTGAACAAGCAAATATCTTCACTGTGAGTACGATTTTATTCCAAAGTCGACTGTTTCTATAATATTTTTCATTTTTCGAACGTTTATGGAACTTCTCTTAATCGAAGAAATTTTTCAATTTTCTCAATTCTATTTTCAATTTAGGACCGGAGTGTCTTCTAGTATCGAGGGGATTGGAAGGGTGATAGGCAGGACAGAGGATCCTAAGTTAACAGTGACCTTCCCATCCCTGCCACTGCCTTTCGACGCGCCATATTGGATACTCGACACAGACTATAAATCCTACGCCGTTGTTTGGAGTTGTTCAAATTTTGGTGTATTCAGGTAAAAATCAGTGAAAAATCAACAGTTATCCTTACTAATTTTCACACGAAAATAAAATGAATATTCAATTACAGCGTGCGGAACGCTTGGATCCTGACGAGGGAACCGAAACCACCAGTTTCAATTTTGGAAAAAGCTTATCAGGTGATCGATAAGAACAACATAAGCAGGGCATACTTCATTCGTACGGATCAAAAGAATTGTCCGGAAGGGAATTAAATAAATACATCGAAATGTGCTGCGGGGCATCTTTAGTCTTTCTTCGTTGTAAAATAAGTTAACGACGTTTTTTTTTAGGACAGCGATTGTTTTAAAAATCGTAAATCATTGTGAATGCTCAATTCGTTTCGTGATCGTAAATAGTTATCGTTCCCATGATATTTATGTTAAGACTTATAGCGTATTGTTCTCAAGCAATTTATTAGATCGTATTTATTTTGCACGTTCAATAACGGGCGTGGAACTCGCATTATGTTTATTTATTTATTTATTTATTTGTTTATCGCGCGATGTAATGGACCGAGGAGCAATGGAATGTACGATAATAAAATTTTGTTTATCGAAATAGACGGGGAGAACTAATTTTCTGTTATTTAAAGAAAATTAAAATTGCTGTAATTATTAAGCTTTAATTATTAAACTATCCTACGTCTATAATTTTATCGTAAAGCAGTTCGTCAGTCAAATTATCACTTTCCTGTCATTTTCAACGTTATCCACTCAGTCTGAAACAAGACTCCAGCGCTACTAGTGGTGGGAATTGAGACTCACTGTGCCGAGACAACCTCGGGCAATGGTGTGTTCGACAATATCCTCGATGATACTACTCTACCTTATCCCTCGTCCGAAGTACTAGATGTCGTTGTGCCCTTCGACGTGGAGCGACGTTCAAAAAATGTAACCGAACTTGTTTTGCTATGGAATCAACTAAATTATCAGAAACTTAATTACACGGCTAAAAATTCTGTCTTTTCCTTGTAACTATTAAAAGAAAATTACTTCCAACTGTCTCCTAACTAATTACCTATTACTTTGTATTTCGACTTACCAGTATTACATAACTTTAATATTATAGTTTTCCTAGGCAGTAGCTCAGAAACAATTTTCTCTCGGCGTTCCCAAAAATGTCTCCCACATTATTCCCCGCCAGAGCTCCGGCTAAACGACGCACTGAATCATCAATGAATATTAATCTCCGACCCCAACCATCCGTACTTAACGCACCGACAGCAAAACGTCGCGTGTGTCTCGGCAACAGGCCAAACCCATGAAAACGTGCGGTAGATTTTCACACGAAGACACCGCGCGTAATCTATCAGCCGGTGAACTGGACGGCCTCGCCTCGTTAGGTTCTCCCACGTTAAAAATGCAGGAAACGGGGCACCGAACGAAATAAATCGAGCGTTCACCAACGAAAACATCGCGTCACAATACCGTTAAATTAAACAAATAACGCGATGGGGCGTGGCCGGTTGCGGCTGCCCCCAACGCTGTTGTGTCACGTGCCATCCGTGCAAACAGACACCATTCAATCGCTGGACCTGCAGGATATGTCATCAGCGCGGCATTGTGCGAAGAAGAGACCGAAGATCCCACGGGACACCCTACTGAAACTGACGTCCACCGAGAAAAGGGAGCCGTGTAAACGTCCACTGCGGTGGACGACGATCGGTTATTTTTATTTCTAATTACGAAGTGAGTGTAGAAGAAAAAAATTAGCTCAAATTGGAGAGAGATACAGTGAACTATATAGGTAACTTTACAACTACAAATAATGACATTTTGGGCACCGAAATATATCATTTCGAAGTTTCTATTGATTTCGTTACAAGATACTGAAGGTTCCTTCAAAGTATTCATTATCACCTGGATCCTCCATCTAATAATACCGAAGCTTTTTAAATCATCCTTTCCCTAACGCGACTAGTTGGCTACGCCATGATTCTATCAACTAGCACCCTCGTCATCGAACAAATAATTAAAGATTCGAAATCCCTTCCATCTCTGGTCTTGGTCAGTGCGAATGACGTTGATCGTCCTGCAGAAGGCGTACGTCTATTCGCCAAGGCATTAGCTGATTACAAGCGCCGAGGAACGTGTTCTTCCCCGAGAATAGGCGTTTCTATAATCGGCGCGATCAACGGCGATAAATTAAAATGCGGTGGAGTCTAAATCAGGGTCCAGAGGGGCAGCCAAAGGAGACCCCGCCAGGGAACCAAGTGGGAAACCACCGCTCCACGGATTTGTTCGGCTATCCTTTTCGGCTGGCACTGTTCTTACGCGCTGAACAAAGCGGGCAGCCGTGGTTCGGATGGGAGAGAGGAAGAAAATCGAGGTACACGGGAGGGCAAGAGCGAGAGAGGACCAGGGGATGCTCGATCGTCTCTCGGGGCCCAAATATCCGCGTGGGCCATTCGGTTTTCGAGGAGCACCGGACCCTAATAATAGGGTACACCGAGGATAAACAAACATACACGCCCCTGGCAGCTCTCGTTGAAAGAACACACGAGAAGAAATGTAAGAAAAAAGGAGAAAAGAAACAATTTAGCCACGCCACTTAAAGGATGGAGAGGTGAAGTATGATAGATACCGAAAGATTGAGCAGAAAACTGGGCCCTTGCTTCGCCCACAAGACGTACACCAGCGAATTTTTTAATAAAACTTCAGCCAGAACTTTAATTTGCATAGAGGAAATAATTGATTTCTCAAAATCTTGGGATTATGATTTTGGAAATATTGAGTTTTCGATTCAACATTCAAATCCATGTTTGGTACGGACTTTGGAGCATCGCTCGAGAAAAAGCACGAAATTCTGTTTAGAAATAACACCGATGACTCGAACGTCAAAAAATAATTCCGCGTACATAATTTATCCTTTTAAGCATGTTTGCTCTCTCGAGCCAGGCAACTTTCTCCTATGTTTTCATATCGTCAAAAGCAACAGAGACATTTAAGGTGCTCAAGTTAAGTGGGACACGTTGCTTAAGATCCACTTACGTGTACATATTATTTTCACAGCCCGTTTCGAATCTCAATCTCGTTGAGAACTGTTCATTCATTCATTCATTTAAAGTGCGTGACTTATTATACAAAGTTATTGCACTACTGCTTACTTATCACTAGCTTATTTCCATTCTTCTTATCAACGTCTTACATGACTCCTGCATTGTTTTAATACGGTTTGCAGTATCTCTCGCTTCTCATCTATTCTCCTCTAGCTCGGGTACCTCGGGGTTGCTAAGCCCGTACTGTAGCTACAAACACCGCTACAGCCCCTGAGAGCAATCGAAATCTTTGCTCAAACTACAATTTATTTAATCTGCTACGTTCAAATAAAATTTGTTCAGATGTATTTCTTTAGGATACTTTAGAATTTCTGTCGCGATCTCAGAACACTCGCAGTTACTTCGAATCCCCGCACTTCGCTAGAAAAAGTTTGATCTAGAGGATTGTACAATTTGACGTCGACTTGGACGTATCGCTGGGTCGTTCCTTAGGATGAGAGCCGAAATGCGCATGGATAGTTTGGAAGGATCTTAGAGTCCGCCATGTAATCAAGGAAAGTAAAAATACGAGAGAATGGAACGATGCTCGACGGACATTACATCTTGGATTTCGCCATTGTTTCCGAATAGACTCTGCAACTATAGACGCATGCATTCCGCTCGACAGTCCTAGAGATATTGCTAAGACGTCGCTTTCCTTATTGCGAAGCACGGATATCATAAGTTCCATTTGTATTTTGATAAACGATAGCTTCAGAGCGAAAAGCTCACGAATTCTCGGATAGGTAGATACCCGTGGTCAAATTTTATCTCGTTTCGCCAAGAATCCTTCAAATATCGCATAAGCTTTTTAATCTAAATGGAAATACGCGTCGTGGAAGTTAAATGCCCTGGGGGGTCGATCCATTTGTCTCTAGCACGTGCAAAAGACCAGCGAAGAGACGTGCAAAATGCGAGAGTACGAGAGGGTTTGAGTAAAAAGACTCGAAGAAGAACTGGCGGTGGAAGAAGAAGACGAAGAGGTGGCGGTAGAGGTGGAGGAACGCTGGAAAGAAGGAGGAAACGAAGGTAGATGAGACAAGAGGCATTCTGGTTTGTGGGCACAGCCGCTGCCTGCAGCCCACAATTATGATAATAGCCCCCGAGTCCTGAGTCTTGTTAGTCCAACGTGCAGCCAGCTCCTTTTATTTATATCTTTTTGGTTTCGTACGCACCCTTTTATATACCTCGTCTACTGCAATTTCTACTTTCAACCCTTTGCTTCGCGACGTCAGAACTCGGGCTAATCTGATTTGGAAAGGGGAGTCCACTGGCAAATGATCATTTGCGAGCTTATGCGATAAAAGGTTAAACTACGAATTATCTTTACAAAAATATGAAATAATATTACAACCTAGAGGAGGAATGTAATATTTAAAACAGAAATTTTTAAATATACCTCAGACCATCTCTGAGTATCTTTGAAGTTAAATAAGAAAATGTTGCATCGAGTCCACTAAAAAAAAAAAAAAAAAAAAAGTTGACAGGGGAGTAGTTAAAAACGTTTCGCGCGAGATTCAAGAATCGTCACGTCTACTTTGCGATCTAACGAAAACGTTGCTTTGAACTCGTTTCTCTGCCATTTAAAAAACGCTTAATTAAAGTCGCTAAGAACGTTCAAACACGGGGGGACTTTGAATTCTACCACTCATACACTTCAAAGGAATTAAAGACCTGCGAACGTCGAAAAGTCAGTTAACGGCCTGAACCTGCCGCGAGCGTTACGCAGGTGGCAAAGAAAAGGCGCGCACGAATCGCAATTGAAACGCACAAACGTTTCTGTCTCATTAATTGTAATTAAACCGGGCGATATGCGTGGTACGGCGTACTATCCAAAGCTGGACGGAATCGTTTTTTGCGTTTAAGCCGATCGAATGTGGACTGGAAAGGATAGAGCCAGGGCTGGATCAAAGCATTGGCTTTGGGAGGCTGCGAATCAATTTTATAAAGAAGAATAACACTGCATACTAAATTATTAATCCCTGTTTGAATAAATCTGAATCCAGTGATATAATAAATATATTGTCGAAAATCAAACAACACCTCGTCGAATGAAACAGTTATTCGTTATTCATGAGTGAACCAAGAGAATTTATTCGTTATTCGCGAATCAAACTCGGCGATTTATTCGTCCCTTGGATCCTCCCAACTCCGGAGGCTGCAAATCAGAGATCTAGAAAATTTGAACGCGCTGGTGGATGTAGGAGGGACGAGAATTGAAAACACGTAGTCGGCATCGGGAGCAAGCACAAGGAGCGCGACACGTAGGTTCGCGTTTGGTAAATGTTGTAAAAGGCGGTAGCAAACGGAGCACGCTTTAATCCACTTTATAGCGCGCCGTCGGTTCTTTTGACAGCGCGGAAAGCGTTAATTGGAGACCGCGCCACGATCGGCCAAAGAAAGACTTTTCAAAGGGGGGAAACTTCGTGTGACAGAGCCTGCCGGATTTTTTTTTTCCTTTCCACCCAGGACAACGAGCGAACGCCGTTTCCTGCTTCCTGTACACCCGGTATACGTGCACGCTTTTCACCGTTTCACCAATCGCGCGTCAAAGCATCGCGGCCAAATGACGTTCCGTTGAAAAGTCGCGCCCATTATAGAGGCCGTACCAAAACATGTGCGGATCGACTTCAGGAGTCGATCGAAACCACAAAAACAATAACAAATGTTCGCTTACACGGGCGCGTTTTTTTACAACAAACATCGTAGTAGCCACATTTATGAATTAGAAGAAGGGTACTAAGTAAATAAACTATTATTACCAAGTTGAGAAAGAGGAGGCAGTCACATGGTCGAGACCTTCTTGCTCTACCAAAGCAAACAAACATCTCTCCATAACGAAACCCCTATTTTTTTTCAATATAGAGGGGTCCTTCGAAGACACTTCCGGTTCCTGTAAACGGTACGGTAGCCGCTACTAGGATAAATGCGGAATAAAACAAGAATCTGGACGACCCTCGGTGATATACGACTTGTTTGTCCAGATTAGACCCGACAAAGAAAACTGTTCTCTCTTCTTGACTCTGTCTTGATTTAAGCGGAGCGTCCCGTATTTGCTCTAGATTAAATGGGAGCTTCCAGGCACAGGCCATGGCGTCCTTTTTCAACGATATCTGCCGTACTACAGTGAAACGCTTTATACTGCGCGTTGCATTCATAACGGCGAATATCGTCAGAGGAATTCTTATTTTCGTGTGCGTACAATCCTAACCGTTTGATCGGGTACACGGTGAGCATGTAAATAGGTTCGACTAATGTATCGCATCTTTGCGGAGAAACAAACGAGTCGACTCTCTTGTCGGATTTATTTAATTTAATTGTATCCTTAATTTTATTTACTTGTACTGTTATAGGAAGATCAATATCTAAACCTTCAATCATCATTTGAATGGTTAAAAAATAATCCACTTGTGGATCGCTCTTGTAACGAATTACATGAATTTTCATCAATAAAATTTGACCGTCTGCTAGTTAGAGCAAACCAGACAAAAACAAGATCTCCCTTATCCTCTTGGACAGGAGGTGGAGAAGGATCCTCCATTTTTAATTCTTCACATATGGTTATCACTGAAAACCCAAGTATGCAAATGCTTTCTGCCCTGCAAATTGCAAGAGTTGTCATCGTCGCACGTTGATACACAAAGTTTCTCCTTTTTTTCCATTCCCGCTCGCAAACTTTCACGTTTCCACGTTACGTAGGCACGGACACGAATCTTGGAGTTATCGAGCCGCCATTCAAAACTCGATCCTCCTTCGTGCTCGACGAGCGATAAGTTGGTAACAGTTACGCGATATTCATCGATAAATGGGCTCTGTGCATCCAGTATCGGAGGACGTGTACGCGCGATCCCTCGAGCGGTATCGATGAAACATAAAATAGTAATGAAGTTAACCATATAATCGTCGAGATTAAGTTGATGGGCGGCATGACGAGCACCCGAACAGAACAGGGGTTAGGGGGGATAACCGAAGGAAAGATGATCGAACGAATTCGCTCATCTCGCGAGGCAGCTACCAAGCTATAGCGCTCGTAGATGAACGTGTCCGAGGAATTCTTCTCGCAATTCAACGTCGTACAACAGAGTAATCACTCTCGATGTTTTTCTCGTCGACTTGAGTTACCGCAACTTTTTGCTCCTCGCGAGGTTTTCAATCAACCGCGAATTTGCAAAACGAGTCCTGCGCAATCTCCCTCCCACTTTGGCTCGTCCTTCTCCTGGCTCGCTCTGGCACTTAGGCGGGGTGTGTTCTCTCTCTATTCGACCGTAAGACCCGTAATAACGACGTTCGGTAATCAAGCTTTGATAGACCAGAGAGAGGAGAAACAAAAGGAGGATCCGAGATTCGTAAAGGCTAACGTGGGCGTTCTTCACGTTCGGAGCAGATCTCGAATTATGTAAATGGCCAGCGCGGAAATTATAGTAAACTGTACGGCCGATTATGTGCCAAGCTTCGTTCTGTGATCTCGGTTACGCGGGTTTCGATCATTTTCTTGGAGTTTCCATCGGCTCGTGATGATGACTGTTGTTCATAACTCCAAAACAAATTGAACTTGACAGTTTTCACCTGTAAAAGAAATGATGAAAAAAGTCAAGACAAAAGCAAAAAAAGTATCCGAAAGAAGGCCTTTCTAAAAAAATTCAATAACATTTCGCGCGCAATCGTGGAAAATGCAACAAGTAACATCCGATGGAACAAAACAAAAGTGCGCGCGGCGCGCCGCGCGTTCCACTACCCCCATTTTCGCCGACGTCCACCGAACGTAACTTTAAATTTAAACCGTAAACCGCTTTACCAGGCGACACGGGGTATCTTCCCAAAAAAGAAACGCGGCTCGATCGTTCCCCGGGCGTCGTAAATCTCGCTGTGGTGTTTGCGAATCGCGATTTTAATTCTCCTCTTTGCCCCCGACGCTTCGAAACAACCGAGGCCATCCGATCCGCGCGACTCCTGGACCGAGCATCTTTCGTGGGTGGACTTCGGCTCGGTTCGGTGGTTCTCGGTTCGGTTCGGGTACGCGACGAGCCTGCGTCGACCTCGGTCGACCCATGGCGGTCGGAGCACACAACTGGTTGTGGCTTTCGCGAGGCAGGTATGTCGTGCGCTCCTTCGTGCGTGCATTCTTGCCACTTCGCGTCATCTGTTTTCCGTGCGAAATTTTCGTTCTACGTTTAACGAGCGTTGCCACAACCACGCGTAACGCGTTATCAATCGTCTTATCAGTCACCCGCGAGTGCCCTTAGTCGATTAAACGCGATTTTCATGCGACGGGAACTGTCAAAAGTTCCGATCGGTTGGAAGAGGCTGAAACGGAGAGCAGTACCAACGCAGTTTATTTTCAACCGTGCGTAAATTCCGTACCGGAATAACGCGCTGTCACGTGTGCCTACGCCCGTGAAATCCGTCGGAAATTTACCATAACGCGCGGATCATGAATCGAGTTAGAAGACTTTAATGTTGCTCCAAAGCGTGTAACGTAACGCGGTGTTTACGTGTGCGACGTAACGTACGAGACCGGTTAAGCACGTGGTGGACACGATGCTCCTAAAATTGGCAGTGCTGCTGTCCGTCCTCGTGAGGCCAGGTGCAAGTTATTTCAACCTCTTCCTCAGCCAGGCAGAAGTGCGGAAACTAATGGGTAAGCGAAAGTCCACGATTCTTTCACGGACCGCTATTACGCTCGCGCTTTGGAGCGCCTGTTGGATGTCATGCATGGAATCATGAATTGAATAATATACGACACGAATTAGGTTTTTATTGTCTCTGTGCATTGTAAGTAATACAAGTATGTATATACACTGTCGAGAGATTATACATACTAATAAGGAACGCATATTTGAAGGCAATTCATTCATTTTAATAAATACTAGTATGAAATTATAGGATCTGAAAGAAAAAATTTAGGGACTTTGTCGAGGGGTGATTAAAGAGGGTAGTCACGTAGAGTCCTGATATTTCACAAGTAAAATTTCCAATCATACTGAAATTTTTCCACTAGCGACTACAAAGTCCGAGATGCTGCTCTCTTTACTCTTCAATTTCGCCTCTAATGATCCAACCATAAAGAACCGTATCAAAAGTATCTCCTTTTACAAAATACCTGGAACAAGTTGCGATCCAGGAACATAACGAATACTCCGCGCCGTCGTCGCCCAATCAAAACACGACCGAACAGCGTCGGTCTAGAGCGCGGTTCAGCGACCCATTAAAACCCACGAAGGGTTTCTATCGCCGTTGATTTCAGACAACCCGACGGATACGCCTGGATCGAGTGTTCCATTCTCACGTTCCCGATTTCCTTTTTCACCCCCGTCGTGCGCCTATACACGAGTGGGGTGCCCGGGGATTTGATTCGTAGCCGCACGCTAGCCCAGAAAACGTCGTCGAAGCTGCCGCGGGGGACTCGGTGTACCGGAAACGGGTAAAAGCCACTCGACGCCGCGAACTTTCCAATATTTCCGCCATAACTTCCACGGCGATGGATAATTCGCTCTCGGCTCGTTGATCCGCGAAAAGCGTTCGGCTCGTTGCCTTGCATCCCCGTGTGATGCAAAGGGGATGGGAGAGGGTGAGAGCAAGAGGTAGAGGGACGCGTCCCAACGACACCTGAACACCACGACCGATCGTCGATTCCGCCCTTGCCGAGGAACGCGCTCGCCCGTGGGATTGCGCGTTTTCAGGCGCACACTTTGCGCCTTGTTCCACGCTCGACGACGCGTACGTGTGTATTTCGTATGCATCCGTGCAAAACGCCTACGACTAACACCCCATTGGCTAACTTGAGCGTGGCCGCGTCAAGAGGTTCGCGCGAGATCGAATTGTGTTTAGCGTTGAGCAGACCGAATGAATGGAATCGGATTGCACGCTTCGCTATTTAGAGAACCGGCGTCATTAATTGCGATGAAAGTCGGGGGAATTCGTTGAATTAACGGTCGATAAACGGAAACGCTGGCGCGCCGAAAGTATCGGGAGGCTTTTTCGTATCGATCCGAGATACAGAATATTGAATTAAATCAACCCTTTGTAGCTTGAATTTTCTACAATTTTTTTGTACGTTTTTTTTGTTGAAGAGTTATTAATCAAGCGTTTCGTAATATTAATCTATATGAAATATTACAAATATCGCTACCCATTCTGCGTACCCCTGCAAATTGAGTTGCCCTTATCAAACCTCGAATATTTGACACACCTAACGAATGTTCACCCAACCCAAAGAGAAGAATCCAGACACCGACAAAATTCACTCAACCAGATACACCCAATTCGCAGCACATATTTGTATAAATCGTAAACGTTGACTCTGGAAAAAGGTATAAAAGTCCTCGCGGCGAAACGATACGAGAGGGTTCGTCGCATAAACGACACGAAAGTGTTCTCCATGCAAATGTATCGCCGCGAGTGAGAAGTGTCTCTTAGTTGGCGCCACACGCTGATTGTTTTCTGACCTGTCCTTATCCATACGACTGTGTTTCGTCGCCGTTTCGCGATAAAGCCAACCCTCGACGACCGTGGAGGCGAGGAACGTTATTCGTGGGATAACACGACGGGTAGTAACATACGCCAGGATACGATAAAATATTATAACGAGGTCCTTGTTAGGCGGACGCCATGGTAGGCGGTGATTGGGGGCTCCCTGGACCAGGTTCTAGTTTGTTTAGACAACGAATAATCGATAGTCTTGGTTTTATTTTCCTCGCATGGGATGGGCCCGTCTTCGTTGCTCTTTTTCGTCACTTTCTCATTTTAGTCCGATGGCCCCACGCTACCGCTACAGGCCTCCTTAGATAGAGCCCACGATACCGATTTCGGAGGGTACGGGTCCCTCGGGTCGCTCTCCATATGGACCCCACGGCTTTTTCGAGCCGCGATCACGCTTCCTCGAACAACGTGGTCTCCAATTTCGTTATTTACTATAGGGTTTCCCGTCTTCCCTTACCAACCATTCCGTATTAAATCGCCCAAGATCCGATACCGCGCTTGTTCATCTTCTTCGAACACGAAATATGAATTTAATAACTTCTCGATGAAACCAGGATACCTTGTTCGTTACCAAAAATATCGTTATATTTTTAACAAGGTACTACGATTTTCGAGCTTCCATATATCGTCAGAATTTTACTCGCACCGCATTCGAGTAATTGTAACACGCTTCGATTGAGTAGATGTTCAAATATCTATTACTCGAGCGTAACTGTGATCGATGATACGAGTATCGTAGAGAAACTACCGCTTAGAAAGTGGAAAGCCTTCGACGAAGTTTTCTTCTTCGCACAAATAAAGCCTTAAAGCCGCGACACGAATCGAATTTTGGGCTTATCTCGAGGTACACGCCACGATACCCTACGAGTTTGCTACTACATCGACATTGTGTAGCGTTCGCTTCGGATAAGATAACTCGGAATTCCATCGATTCCATGGCGCATTCCTATTTCTCGCTTTGCGAATGGGCAAGTGATTTATAGGGGTCGATATTTATCACGTTCGACGAATAACGAATTCGTTACGAGATTTAGAGTTCAAGGGAAGTTTACTAATTAAATGTTTCAAAGAACCAACAGTTACAAATACGCGTTCACCCGCGTGTAAACGCGATAAGCGCTACGCCGTGTTTCGTGTCAATTAAAAATAATTTTATCCGTAGCGTGATTAATAATTTATTGCGCGCTGGCCGTTGAAACGCTATCTTTACGCCGGGGTAACATACCCTTTATTGAGCGTCGTTAATATTTACGTCGAATAACAGTTTTTAACAACGTTAAGACGACGATAAGCGCCGCAGCGATGCAAACCGCATCGTATCTCAGCAGTTTCACGATTATTTTATTATCCCTCGTAATTAATTACTGTAATCCAACAGCTGCGTGTCTAGTTACTCCCGGCATTCGTTGTTTCTTCCGCCATATTATATTTTTATAGTCATTTCTGTTATACATAGGGGCGTAAAAAAATAGAAATCTATAAAAACAAATATTATTAAATATCATTTCATTTTAAAGAATGAAATTCTTCATTCTTCTTCTTACGTAATATTACATAAACATCCTCAATAACACTATAACCGACTAACCACTAAAACGTCGGCCACTTAGACACCTGATGCATTGATTTAATTACGGCTGGTACAACCTCGCAACATCTGCTTTATACCAACGGTATTGAAATTCCTCGTTTCAATAATTTGCTCGCTGAACAAATTCGTAAACGAGACGCGAACAGGCTCGTTGCAGAATTAATACGTCCAATCAGGAAAACGTCAAGCCGCGCCGATCCACGCTCGCCAACATCCGTCAGAAGTCCGCGTCAAAACACGAAAGTAATGCGCGCTCGGACAATCTTCGGCCGGAGGCGATGGGTTGCTCGTGTGAGTCCGTGGCTCTGGTCCGACCTTAGCTAGTTAGGGCCTGACAGGCCCATCTTGATGTTACCAGAGGAGTGGGGCGGCCTCAAAGGTCCCGCCGGGACTCCGTGAAAACGTTTATGCACGCACAGTGGCGTAGCGAACGGCGGCTCCCTTCGTACGACCAAACATTAGCCCTTCGCGCTCTTCCATTTATCGCGAAACCTACGAATCCGCGAACGTCGTAGCGAATAAACCCAGAAGACGGCAAATCGCTCTGTAATTTACCTTAGCCGTACGTTAAATTCCCCGGAAATTCGACGATAACCACCGAGTTCCTGGTCGCAGGATACTGGGGAAAATTGCACGGGATACTTCATTTTAAGCCCGGTATAGAAATCTCTTCCGAGTATAGAGTGTTGGTAAAAGAATTTGAATTAAAGTATTGGAATATCTAATATCTTTTGTGTCGATATATACAAAAATTGAGACTTCTATGATTTCTTTTCTAGTTGGTATTCAGATATTTGATAGCTATTCGAACATTCCAAATAAAGAGTATCTGAGTACTCGAATATCGTCGTTTGAATATTCGAGTAGTTACGTGTTCGAGAAGAGTCGAAAGTCTAACATATTTTGCGCAATAAATATCATGTGTTATATCCAGAATGTGCTCTAAATTGATCGATCCAATCAAAAAATGGCGAGATGGTGTCGTGTCGACGGAGGGAGTGACAGAGAGGGATGCGTTACGAGGAAAAGGCCACGAAGAGATTCTCGTGTACGATTTCAGGATGGACCGGACCGGCGGATGCTGCACCGTTGTCCGCATCAATCTTCGACTCCTCGTTAAGATCCGCGCCTTAAGTTCTCGGTGGTGTGCGTTGGCTCGTTTCGTTCGGCTTACGTGCCAGGGACACTCGATGGTGTGCGTTGGTCAGACATTTACATAAAGAGCCGTCGGAAGAGACGCCAGGACCCCCGTGGATTTTCTTCCAGCCGTGAGCGAGTAGACGAGGTCCTTTCCTCGCGTCTTTTATTTATACCGAGGCGAAGGATGAAAATCCTTTAACGAAACTCCGCGAACTTTCGATCCACGACGCGAATTTATCATACTTTTCTCTTTTCTCTTTTGAGAAGCGTTCGAACGACCCCTTGAGCTGTCTTGCTTCGATATACTTCGTAGAATGGAAATGAAGTTGAGTCATCCTTTCTAGTCGGATGCTCGCTGCTTTTCAATTCTCCGGTTGCCACGAAATAATCGTTACGCCTTTTCGAGCATTTTTATCGTTTATGTTTATTGTTTTCTGCAATTTAATTAAATGCTTGTTTGAAGTATGCTGGAACTCGAGAGTCGAACACTAGAGTAGCAGAATTTCGAAGTATTCGAAATACAACATTGACTCTTACTCGAGCCACGTATTCCCTCTGAGACTCGAAGATGTGTATACCACGAGGGGTGGATACGTTGTATCCTACTTTTCTCTAAAATCATTAGGGATGTGCGTGTTCTTCCTCCTTTAAGAGCCATCATGAATAAAGAAATACTTCTCGAGAATTTCGAAAAAATTCCTTGTAGGCGTACCTTCGCCTTGAAACTATTGCGAACTACATATATTCAAGAAGATAGACGTAATCTAACAAGAGATTTTAATTTGGAAAATTGGCATGCTCCTGTCATGATTTTCACTGAAACCAATCAAACAGTTCCCCTCCTTCTGTTTTGCTCTTTTCAAACGATTTTTCCTCGGTCGTTAACGAGAGTATTCATCAATTTCTCGGTGTTATCCGCCCAAACAATCTTTTAATCCTCGTTCCTGCGTCTGTTTTGGCTTCCACGTAGTGAGTCCTGAGTGACAGGATCTTAACGAGCATCTGCTTCTCGAAGATGAGTCGTCGTTCCTTCTAGATCCTCTGTGAAAAACATCGCGCGCACTTGGAGTACTTATGGGCCCATCCCTTGATTCAATATGAGATCGTGATCGGACCCTCCGAGAGAATACGCCTTCTTTCATTTTTCATCTATACAGGGTGGACTAAAGGAAGCGTCACGGAACAGGAGAAAAAGAAATGTCATAAAAAATAAACACCTTGTTCTCTATGCACCCTTAGCAAGAGTTCTAGAAATATTTGTCGGACATTCTCCTCTGTCCGACTTGATTTAAAATGAATTTTATCTTTAGAGATAATTGGAGTAATGTTCCATTTGGCCCACCCTGTATACGTAAGCATATATTCGTAAACACCGTTAGCTCCAATACCAACTATGCTCTCTCGATGGAAGAAAAGATTTTTCTGACGGTGCGCTCTTGGAAGCGTCGGCCCTTACACAGGGTGACTCGACAGAACTAGAACTCGAACTCTTTCGAGGGACCGTAAACATTTTTCTGACAAATGGGCCCCCGAAGCGGGTAACCGTCCCCGCGTTTTACGCTGCTACCTAGAACGAACTACCGTGGAAAAGGGAACTCGAAAATACCGGCAGCCCGTGAAAAGCTTCGGATAATTTCCGTGACCGGGATTCGGGAAAACTGGTCAAGCCCAGATAAGGACGATTATCTTGGACAATGTTTGTTTTGGTTCCCTGGAAATTGAGTACTCCGTACTTTGGAAGCAGATTGCGCCGTGTCCAAATTTTTGAAGCTTCCCTGGAACTTCTTCGTAAAATTCCTGAATTATTATTTACTATTTCAGTCATTTTATTGAATATACTTTTGGGTTATTTTTTAAATGCAAATTCTTGGCAATTAAATACTGATGAACAGTGGATCATGCTAAACACTAGAAAAATTTTAATCCGAGTTTTATATTCAATAATGACACAGACTGGCCAGTCGGTCGAGTGTGCTCCTACGATACTAAATAAAGAACTCGGCTAAATCAATTTCAAACCTTCTCCTCGGCTCTCACAAAATCTCAGTCGATGTCTAAACAACTAAACGTTCATGTTTTCACAACGAATTCATGCCAATTCGACTCACCCTGAAAGTCCATAGTCTGCCACGAGATGGTCCTAACGCAACCCCGAACGAGACAAGTGGTAAGCCCCAGCCACGAATGGGTTTGTGCGTTTCGAGTGGCCTGTCGTGTCCTTTGTCATCTTCCTGACAGCAGACGGAATTTCGAACTCGCCTCGGGAATTATCGTTGCATCGGCGCCGTGTAGGGGAACACGTGGTGAGAGACTCGTTTAAAAATATTCGAAGCCTTCGGGATCGTAGATACGCCATCTCATCCGGGGTTCTCGGGAGCCCCTCAGCAGGGGATGCTCAGCCTTTTCGTGTCGGATGTCCTTCGTTCCTCGCGACGCGGCTCGTCCTTGACGAGGGACTCTGCCACATCCTTTGCCGGTCTACGGTGATAAATCGCACGTGACAAACCCGGTGGGACTCCTGGCGGGAGATTGATCTCTCCAGGGACACGTTGAGAGCAGCTCGGGCCGCCTCGGAACACGGGTACTCGTAGGTCAGGTCTTTTCCTGGAATTCAGGACGCGTACGCGCGACAGTGACTGGGAACAGACGATGGTTTTATTAGTTTGTCGACGGGGATTGGTAGTTGCAGTTTCACGGACCATCTTCGTCGTGGATTGGTTCCGTTTCGCGGTTTCGCGATGGTTTGATAGGTTTAGCAGCGGACTGGCACGTGCTGATGACTGACAGAATGACTCGGAACGTGGTAAAATAATCGAAACATCAGGGAAATTCTTTTTCCTTGTGTTTATAGTTTATACGTGTACCGAGGTAGAAGTGCGCTGCACTTTCTAGAGTATTTTTAGATGGTATTTCGTTTGAAATGAAAGCATCTACGCGTATCTAATTAAAACATGCAGTTACTTATTCCTTCTCGAATCTAGACTTTCTTCCATCCGATAAGAGACTTGAATTTTTAAATTAGTCCAGCACGTGTTCCAGCAACACTTTGAATCTATTCCTAGAAAACACCTTCCTGTAACAGGCAAGTAGTAGAACGAACGTTGCAACGTCTGCGGTCTGGTAATCATTTCAAAAGCTGGCGAACTCGTTCGGTCACCCGATATTCCAGAGAATATCGCTCGACTCCGCGGTAACGTTAAACGCGTCGGATCAGTCGGCCTTAGTTTCCCCAAAGAAGATGCTCGTGGACTCCTGGCGCAGCGCCTCAAAGGAATTTTTCCCTTACATAATTCGGAGATAAAGGAACTGGTCGCGCGACGTGGCGAGGCTGACAGTTTGAAGGATTAAATCCCAGAGGAAGACTGTTCGCGACGGATCCGAGAGGATCAGGATCGCGGATGGTCGAATAGGGGCGAGAGGGGTTCTTTGGAGTCGACTTCCTAGCGAATCCTTCTTAACGAGGCCTGTCGATCGTGAAGCACGGACTCGCCGCAAAACGAAAGGATCTCGATCCCGACGTCACGATAAATTCAGTCGTCGCGTAATCCTCCTCGCGTTCGAATCCTGATTGCTACCCTGGTGCCATATGTCCCCTTCGTAGTGGCGACAACGTCTCAATCAGCCAACCCATCTGTCAGCCTTTCCTATGGGCAGGCTTACGCTATCGCTATAGAACGATATACGTCGGGCCTGGCCCTGGCACGCAATCGCATTTCGAAGGGTGCACGCCAAGAACAATATTATTTTAGCTCCCGATGCCAGAATCACGTCCCGAACTCTACGCGTGGCAGGTTTGCTTTGCTTCCCGTTTCGACCCTCGGATAAACAAACGGGACGGTTACCTAGAAGGAGAAACCACTGTCGCTACTTTTCCTCGAAGGACGATGAACTTTCTTCGGGGTGGATGCAGTTGTTGTAATCAATGTTCAAGAATTAGTGGATGCTAAATGAATCGAAAAGTTTGGATTGTGTAATCCAATTGTGGTTGAATTACTACGTAGATAAAGTACAATATAATCGAATTACATAATCGAGGAAGATCTGTGAACTATTACGCTCGAAGCTCAGCGACTCTACCCAATTTGAAGAAAATCATGCCCAATCGCTCTCCAAATATTTCACGGTGTCTCCCTCGTCGAGCCAAGGAGTAATGGACGGAGGAAATTGCCGAAAAATTGCCCAGAGGGTAGACCGAAAATTCAAGAATGAGAGTTCGGCAAGCAGAAGCGAGGGACGTCGGGAATTCCACGATACCCAAATGCGTTCCCGACAGGAAAGTTTCCCTTAATCCTTAAACTTTCGTCTGGTCCGTGGGCTTCGGAGCAGACGGTTTCGTGAAGACGTGAAAAAGTATCCCCGAAAAGACGAAATGTTCTTTTTTCTTTCCGCCCGGTTTCTCTCTCGCTTCCTTCTCGCGTACGATCCTCCAGAGTGAATTATAACTGGTGTCGCGTGAAGTTACGCCTTCCTGGATGTGACCTATGGCCCGCGAGGAGGAACAGAGACGGAGAATCACGGGTCTTGCGACCGACGAGGATAAACCGTGAAGGAAAGGAGGAGAAGAGAGAAAGAGAGAGAGAGACAGAGTACAAACGACGTCCAGAACTTGACCAGGACTTATGGGTTATTCAAGAGAGACCCCCGTTGGCGGAGGAAGAGCCCACGTATTCGTTCGATATATGCTAAGCAGTTAGCCTTCTGTATTATACAGGGTGGAGTAGCGGAAAGTATTCGCTTGAATGTCACCCGTTGAGTTCGAGCTCGCAAATAAACCGCGAGAAGGTTGCTTTAGAGGGAGACCTATGCCAAGGCACACTTTTCTCGGGGATAGTTACTCGCGATGGAGTCTTCAAGGTCGTTGGTTTGTATTTTTTAACGGGCCATCGCGGCTTCTCGTTACCTGGGGAATTATGGGCTATTAACTCGTACACGTTAAGAAATTTCTGAGAAACGATCCCGCGCGATCTTGCGGGAAACGAGGATGTTATAATGTCGTTCGGCCTTTAAATCCTTCTCGACTTGAGCGTTGAGATACGTGCCTCTTTATCTTTCCATTTTTTACGAGTAGAATTTAGAAAATCAATAGGAAACACTTGAATAATTTTATTATTGGCGTGTCTAACTAATCAGTTAGGTGACTAATCGCTATTATAACGAATCTATATTAGTGAAAATTATTAGGTGGTAGGTAGAATTTCTCTACCTCATTTCTCTAAAAGATGTGTCAGAATCAATCCCCGTCGTTCCATAACAGTACCGATCCCCATACAAACGATTACTCGAATTTTTAACGTAAGCCCGCCGACAGCCTATCGCCATCCTAAGCAGGAGTCGATAATCGAAGAGAACAGGATCGTAAATCAGCCAGAAGTGCGTGGGTCAACGGAGACCCCCAGAAACGGGTGTCAGGATTAAAAGAAACCGCAACGAACGAGACACACCCCGTAGGTGTATACAGCCCTGAGCTCACACGTGGGTGAGACTGTGGCAATATATAGCTGGTTGTATACGTGGACCGGGTATATACGCACGCCCACGTCGTTTGTACGCGCCGGGGCGAGTAAGTGAAAAATATCCCATGCAGAGGCAGCACGCGCTTACATGCACACATTCCGTATACACGTGCCCACATATAAATGCGAACTCGTTAGTACCGGCGTACGTGGATACGTTATTAGATCTCCCGAGGCTGCGTGTCGAGGTATCGGCGAGAACCAGCTGCCTGATCTGGTCGTTAACCTCATCTCGGATCATTTTTGGATCGGTCTGGCCAGTTCGAGTTTACGTGGAAAACGCTCCTCGTAGATCCGCGAGAGACGAACTTCGCTCGCGTCCGGTTACGTTGACGCTGAGAAACTGGTACTCGAGAGTTTCGCGCGTACATCTTCGAAGTTTGTCTGCAAGCCTGAACGTCTGCTGACATCGTAGACTTAGCAAACAAGGGAACGTGGAATGGAGACCCAATTGGTAATCACAAGGCCAAGATTGCACCCGATACGGTGCACCTACGCCCTGCGTGATGTTTCAGAGTCGTCAGACGGAATCGAAGGAAAATCGGAGCGGGCGCGTATTGTGCGCAGGCGTCGCGACGTTTAAATCTAATATTTCCTGTTCCTCCGACCTGCACTTCACCCTTCTGCCTTTTCCTTTTTCTGTACGGGTCACCTCTCCCCTCCGCCACCCGCTGTCATTTCTTTCTAAAACCCCTCGCCACGGGAAGATCTCGTTATAAGCGTACCGTGGGTTCTGCGTTGGAAAGGTGTTGGGTTTCTGACCCAAAGCCTTCGGGGTACCCCGGAGGACAGGGGGACACAAGACCCCAACGGGGACCCCGTAGCTAGCTCCGCTGCAATTCAACGGGCCCCTTTTTTTTCCAGGCTGGCCTCTTTATACAGCGACTCTTGGAGCTTCGCTCGTCAACTCGCTTCTATACCGTATTTTGACAGCGGGGGACACGGTGGCCTGCGAAATTTTGCCGGCTGTTTCGCGCCTCGCGCAATCAAAGATACTTGCACGCTTTCCGTTTTTGTCCGAGCCCATTGTGCGACCACTTTTTTCCCAGCCTTTTGTCAGGCACACAGTCGAACACCTTACGACGAGTTCACGAGTCTCGGTGTCGTTCGGAAACATAACTTGTTCTTGGACGATTGCTCGTTGATCACCCGCACAAAATGCTGACAAGTGCAATTCGGGTCAAGGATTCGGTTCGGAAATCTTTCGTAGTGGTAGGTTTTGTGCATTTTGATTTGGAAAATGCAGTATTATGAGCGTAGGAACTACAATTTTTTAATTTGTTTTTCGAAAAATAATTACCGAAGCTAGATTTTACGTTTGGAAACGTATATCGAATTTTCGATCGATTTTAAACGAAATGTCATTACTTAATAAAACTCTACTCCCCTCCCTTTGTTCCATACAGTGAACATCTTGCGAGTTCCATAA
This sequence comes from Hylaeus volcanicus, assembly GCF_026283585.1. Lineage (NCBI taxonomy): Eukaryota > Metazoa > Arthropoda > Insecta > Hymenoptera > Colletidae > Hylaeus > Hylaeus volcanicus. The sequence goes on along the minus strand of NC_071980.1, from coordinate 5,273,221 downwards.
GAATCCTATTTAACACTCCAATAAAACAACTACGTAGATAGTTTACTATCAGACTTAGGAAGGCTTGGGGAGTGGAAGATTTTATAGACAGAGCAAACCGCATCGAAATAATTCTATCATATTCCAGGGACCCAGACATATCTCTTCTCCCCTCGGAGACTATCCTTTTATTCGTTGGTCCATGGTCGTGAAGCTAGGACGGCACTATATTTTGACAGCGAAAGATGCGCCGCCTCGTGCGTCGAGTGTCCCCGTTCATTTCCCTTGTATGGATGCGTTCGTTTCCTCCGAGCGACGCCAGAAGGACTTTCCCTCGGAAATAATGTGTCTCCGAGCAGTCATAGAGGGAACAGAAGATTGTACCCGCATATTGTGCCATGATATACCGCACCACTTTCAAACGCATGAAATATTCAGTCGGTCGTCTTCGAGCAAATCTCGTCCAACCTCTATTGCATCCAGGAATCTTGCTTCGCACTTTTTCTGCAGAATCATTGTTTTTTGCAGGATTTCTTTGCAGGATCATTGTTCCAGAATCGTTGAAGACTCGTAAATTTTACAGAATACACGCGTACCAACGTGTCCTGAGATTCGAGCGCATGTGTTAGTGGTACGAAGTCGTCAACGATCGAATTATTAGTTAACAAGTTTTCTTTTGCACCGCAGTTTTCAATAATCATCCCACTATTTCCAGGAACTTCGAGTCGAAGAAGTAGACGCGTTTATCATAAACACAAACGTTGTGGTAGTCGGGCCTCCCTCGCGAGGCGACCTGGCTGCGACCTCGTTACCAGCTTACGTGCCCTTAACGCCCTTATCTGGTCTAGTTGGATCATCTTCCACGCATTTATGCGGGAACTCTGCGTGTAGGCGAGCGAGGGGTGGCGTGCACCAAAGATCCTTTGATGTCTGGTGCGCCCGTAGCGGGCCAAAGTGCAAGCAAGAGCAGCAAAGGGAAGAAGAAAAAGATGAAGGAGCTGCAGAAAGAGAGAGAGAGAGCCCTTTCAACGAAGGCGTCGACACTCGACAACGAGTGCCAGACACAATTGTCACGAGGGGGTTTTACGGCACTTCGAACCTTTCCTCTTGGAACATGTACGATCTCTAACTACGGAGACCGACGCGCTTATAGTCGGGTCAAAATCATCCGGACACTCACGATCGCTCGCCCAACCCTCAGCCAGACCAAGAACACCTCGTGCCTTCTGCATGAAATCTTCTAGACTCCTCCAGATCTCCTACCGCGACATTTTACGAAAATTTAGCCGAACCCTGTGCCAGGGATGGAGTCTGGATAACTCCTGACGTGCAGTGGATTTTGTCCCCCCTGTAGTAGAAGAACTCTCGCTGTTACGGAACCCCTACCGCCTGCTGACACCCGGAAAACGTGCGAGATCAAAGATAAGGTACTAAGGAAACTCAGACAGCCAGTCGGCTCGGTGAACCTCGCACAGGGGTATCGATCAACGTCTAAGAGATGACACAAAGGTATGAAAGCCCTCTGGTGAGAATTCTGACGCGCACTTTCCTCTATTCTTCTCGGCTCTTTGATGCGCTACCAAACACGATGCAAAGGGTTGGCTACTTGGCTAGAACAAAACAGGGGGCACGTTCTATTGCTTTGCGTGGTAAGGGCAACGATTCAGAATTCTGGGAAGGTTCAAAGACTCTGTCGAGGACGTACTTGCAGGGACTTGCTGAAGGAGACGGGGTGATAATACGAGTCTGCGGAGCAAAGAAATTTTTGTTTATAATTAATAAGGCACGCGGAGGTGGCTGGATTTTCCATCAAAGTCTTCGATTCTTTGCAGCTTCCTATCACCGACGTTTGCAAGTTTGATTGTTTCGCGAGTTTAATATTTACTATTCAAACGAACGTGTCGATGGCTCATACTAACTAATCCGATGTTCTTTTCAACGCTCGTTCCAAAAATTTGTCAAACATATGGTCCTTGATTAAGAGTAACCCGATAGGTTTCGCTATTGCTGACTACATCGTAAACCCGAACCGATATCGTTCGGAAGAATCATGTTCCTCGAACTCCCGAAACGAAGAATCCCTCCCCTCCCGATGACTTCGAACAAGAGTCAGGATCATCAATACTGGGAACGTCTATAAAAGTGTCCTATTCACGGGGTACGAGGGTCCCGATTTTTACTGGCGATAATGCCAGCGTGGTTCCAACGATCGGGGCGTAATTATTTTCCAAGAGGTTCCTGCGGGGTATTCGGCGTCTTTTTTACGACAGACGCTGTGGTCCCCAGGTGGGAAGGATGAAAAGAGAGAGGGAAAGAGAGAGCTCGGTGGCTGTTGGAGCAGGCAAGCGCTGAGGTCGTGGGTATACGATATCTGATGCAGAAAACCGGTAAAGGCCGAAGGCCGATGGAACCAGAGGGCTGGCGGGATGGCGAAAGAAGGAGGAGGACCAAAAGCAAAGACACGATTGTGGGGCCACGGCACATTGTCTTCGGGTGACTTAAAAATCCAACTCGTGCCTCGTTAACCGTCCTATCTGATACAACGAGCATAGGCCCTCGAAGGGAGTACACGACGCGGGCCTTGCGTCCTTCTCCCTACGGCGCGATCTTTCCCCCTTCGTTCCTCCTTTTTTTTCCGTTTCGTCCTCCACCTTCGTTCAGCTTCGCCCACGTGACCTTGCGGCTTCTGAAAGTGAACTCTGCCACGAAGGGGGATTGCTTGGTAGCGTATCCTCGAATTGCCACGGTCAGCTTGGCGAACCTCGAGCTGTTCAGCGAACGTTTGCTACCCTACGCGGGTCGAACGTTCAACATGCCTCGAAGAGGGGATATTCTTTTTTTTTTTCTGAAACAAAAATAGATTTCTTGTTGATTGAAAAAGATTTCAAAATTGTCAAAGTTATACCTGTTTATATCACGGATTGTCTCGTCGTCTTCGAATCGAAGACGGTACGATCGATGTTCCTCGTTAGCAGAGCTTGCGAAAATTTTCTTGTTAACGAAGAACCGTTTGCTTTTTGTTCCAGGCCTCCAGGCGGAATTGTATTACGTGAGGGAGGGCGTTATAAACGAGTATGCAATTAAATTCGTCGTACCAGTGCCGGCGCAAGTTCACAAGCTGCATTTCACTTGGGAAAATCTCGCTGGCAGGCCGGTAAGTTGTACAAAGAAGCGCGGGTTCTTTTCGATGCAAATCGTCGGAGGGAAAATAGGGGATGGGGGTGGGTGGAGGGTTGAAAAACGCGAGCGACTGTGGAACGGAAGGAAACAGGAAAACGGTAATGGTAAAGAGGCACCGTGGCTCCTCGAAGCGTCGCGTGTAGCAGCCGCGTCTTCCGCGTGCTTTATTCCTCATTTACGTTTCTTTGATTCCTCGCTGTGGACGGATCAAAGTCGCCTGGATTCAAAGAAAGGTGAATTCGCTCGTTAACGAAGAAATCCGCGTCGTCTTCGCGCTATCTCGCAGACCGGGAATCCTTTTGCCGGATGAATCATCGCAGAGCCTTGTTCCCTGGTTCTTTGCGTCCCTTTCGAGACGTATTTACTCGGATTATCGAGGCATGTCCGTCTGCCCGGTCCTTGATCTTTGAAACCTCGTTGGAAAATTTCATTAAAACTAACTTGGGTTTGTGATAAGCCACGCCGATGAAATCAGTGTTCCAGCAGTAGTACTTCGATATGGATATTCTCGAAAAGCACCTTACAAACAATATTTATTTTTGCATATAGAATCACCCCCTCGTCGGTTTCCGTTACGACGCAGACCTGTACATTTGACGGCTTCATCGTCCCTTCGGTTCTCGGCACGAAGCCAACACCGCATTTCCCTCGATATTCGTCACTTCGCCAATATGAATTTAAATTTCCCTACGACGAACTATCCTCGAGAGAATTTTCAATAACGAGTCGCGACTATCTTGCGATTTATTAACCGAGCCGCGGCGCTCGAGATAATACCGTGCTGACAGCGAGTGGGACGGTTGAAATGAACGAGGAGAGCACTTTATGAGAGATGTGATTTAATATGCAATATTGTAGAAACGTCTGCGCGGTGAAATTGCTGCAACCGTTGTGTGTAAAATTAATTTCCCTCGGTACGGACGGAACCGTTTCGTTCGAGTAATTTTTACGGAACACTCGTCATAACAAACGTTGAATAAACTTTCTTTTTTCTACTGTGCTTTCGTGAAAATTCACATCGAATCGTTTCGGTTGAATATTCTACCTCATCGACCCAGTACTCCAACGTACCAATCGACCACTGTATTTTATCGACGCGTTGATGTACATTTTATTCAGTCTCTCAAGTATTTTCAAAATTGCTAGATGTTGAATTAGGGTCGATGTAATTTTTCCTAGTATCAGGCTCGGAACATCAAGTTTTCTCAAAATACGCTAACTAGATGCGACCAAACGGTAACTGAGAAGCAAAGAGGGAACAATTTGCAGCAGTATCCGTTGACGATGACGGTACAGTGACAAAGTGGCGGCGAAATGTGGGCAGAATGCGGCACGGTGTCGGATTGACTCGTCGACGATGTGCAGAAAAAAGGACAGAGCCGAGAGTAGGACAAAGTGGTCCAGCCACTTCTCCGCGGCTGTCTCGTTGGCAGGAGGAGGAAAAGGAGAGACAGAAGGCTGGAGACTGATGGCCAGCGTCGAGACATCCGTCACCTCCGCGACAAAACCGGGTGTCCCGAACGCTACTTAGGCGCACCAGTCTACCTGCCAATCAAACGGGCCACTTTTGAACTGCACGCATTGTTTCCCTCGACAAATTCGTTGCATGCTCTCGAGTTGATGTGCTGGCACAGGGATGGAGCGACAAATCTTTGGAGTTACTGTGCTATTTTAAATCACGCGATACAGTGAATCATTGGACATTTAATTCCCATTACCTTCACTTCTCTAACAGATACTTAATTAGAAATCATTTTTCACGTTATTCCTATTATATTGATTCCTATTCCTACACTCAAACATCCCCTAGCCTCTTCAGTGACAATGCTAGCTGAACCACCTTCCAAAAACTCCGAAAATCAGAATCCATCGCACGCGATACGTCCTGAAATATTCACGGTAGGCATTCTCCTTTCAAAGCGCAAAATCCTAGACCGCCCGGGAGGCAAGAACCATAAAAATTCCTGACAGTTTAAATCGAACGGTTAGCCGGTTTACAGAGGCACTCATTGTCAGCGCGTAGTTGGCCGCTCGCGGTCATAAAAGACCGCAACGGTGAAGAGCGGTGCAGCGTAGAGTAGCGTTGTAGCGACAAGCCCAGGCAGGTTGACGAGGTGCCTTCTCCTCGGCTAGTTGGGGAACCGATCATCATCGCTGGTAATCAGCTGCGAGCTCCTCTTTCTTTGGTCTAGTCTCTCCTCTTCCCAATCCTCTTCGTCTCGTTCTTCCGCGCGCTTTTCTCACTGTCCCTTTCTCTCTTCGTCGATTTGCCATCTCCAAGCTTCCTCCGCGCCATCTTCCTTCCCAGCATCTCTCGCCCGCGGTCCTCTAGATTCACTTTGCCCACCGTTGGGCGCAAATTGTCTTCCGAGAATGGTACGTTTCAGATTATAGAAAGGTTCAACGCTCGCGTGATTGCGAGCGAGCAGTAGCTGCCGCGTCCCTTTACGTCCTTCGATTTTGTTCCATTTGTTTTTCGTCGTTCCCGCCCCGCGTCGGTTTCGTGCTCCGAAAAAAATACCCCCGCACCACGCCACCGTTCACTTGTGTCTCCACCTTTGTTCTCGACACGTTCGTGCGGCCTGTTGTTCCTATGCAGATCGCCAGTTTTCAAGGATCCGAGTATTTGGGCGCGCGTTTCTCGACGGAAGCCTGCTGTCGAAGCACTCCGGGCGGTTTCTGAACTTTCAGGGTGGACGAGATCTGAGGATATGGAAGGTCCAAACGAGGTCCTTCTTGGAGGAAGGCCTCGCCTGTAAAATTCACCCTCATAGCCCTAAGTCCGCGAGTCCTGTAACAACGAAAGACGAAATTGTAAGTCCAACGAGGAATTCTCTGTTTTCAGTTACCCTACGCGATGACGGTGGACATCAGCAATCCGTCAGCGTTGAGCAGTTCCTTGAACATATCTCAGGCCGGGGAGATCCCCGTGGGTGGTCTCCAAACTTGGGCCTTGGCGTTGCATTGCGGACCGTACGACGCGGAAGTCGACCTGAGCCTTCGCATAAACGTCTCCTTGTCGAGACGGAACACGACGAGCCTGGACTTCAGACGGAAGAAAATATGCCTGAAGGATAAGAGCAACGTGGGCACGGAAGAGGTTCTCGTGGCTGCTTCCGGATCCACTTCCGGCGGACAAGTGTTCTACGCTGCCATCGGCTGCGCCTGCGCCTTCATCGCTGCCATTTTCGTTCTGGTTATCGCTTACTACGTTCGCGATAAAAAGGCCAGGAGGCATCGCGACCCTCTTCAGTGAGTGACCTCTTTCTAATTCACTCGATACACGTCGTAAGGGTTTCGAGTGGGTTATTTCGGGTACAAAGACCGGGGTTCTTCATTTGAATTTTATCTCAGATAAATAATTTAACACCAAAACTACCAAGTGGGTCGATTTAATTCGTTGCACTTTAAGCTTCTTTTTTTAAAGTCACTTCGTTATTAACAGTGTTTCTATTTTTTATTTGTATAAAGTATATATTCAGTTTCGACGGAAATGGTGTCATTTTTATTTCTGCAGGGAATCAAGAGGACTCAGTTCCGCGTGCAGCGTGGAAAGAAGCACAGGAGTCGGTCCTGCGCAGACATTTTTGTCTTCCGAAACTCCTCCGCCAGCGTCTGCAACTTCTACCTCCACTTACAGAAGATTGGACGATCGACCTAGCCGAGAACTGCACGAGAGAATCCAGGAAATCACCGTTCAGAGGTGATTAGAATGCTCGATCCTTATTTCTTGTTTTCACTTTTCCCATTTTATGCTGCCACGTTGAATTCGCCATTTTGAATTTCCAAATTTCGAGTTCAGAAGTGGAATCACTAACATAATCGCTAAAACTGAAATCACTAAAATTACTAAGATAATGAATTCAAAAAATAATATTACATGTAAACGATAAAATAATTATAATAGTCTACGATGCAACAGTACGTATACACTAACATAATAAATAATAAGAAATAATATTCGAGTACCATAAAAAGTCTGACAACACTTTAGAAGTGGAGCAAAATTGTGTAGCTGGAAGACGAGTAGAATCTAAAAATACCGTTACAAAAGTGTAGCTCAATTAGCGCGTCGAGGACGCAACGAATGCAGATGTGAAATTGGTTTTAACAAGCACCCTCTGGTATAATAGATGTATATAACTGGCTAGTGAATTCAGCAGCATTAAGTAACTCGAGTGTCACGATTCCGACGATTTTGCATCGCGAAGCTCTGGCACGCTTCAAAGATAGCCTCAGCCTCGTGTTTTCAGGTTAAGTAGATCGCTCTAGAAGCAGAATAAAAGAATCTTGACATCCTACGTGTTTGAGAGCGCCCGAACGGGCTAAAGAAACCGTTCAACGATCGATCGAGCAAAGAATTATCAAACGAACCCCTGGTGCTCTTAAAAGCGTTTGTGGAACGCCTTTCTTGTCCATTTTCATGCAGTTGGATTCAAAAGAAAAATCTGTTCGTTTCCCTTCGATACTTAAATCAATTTACAGACTCTGTATAAACAATTAATCAAATTTATGGAAGGCAAAAATGTTTAGGGAATAAAGAAGAAATAACTTTAGAGGGAAACATAGTGCAAACTAATAAATAATAGTAATGTTACAAGTGCCACATGAATTTTTTCGCTTTCATTTATAATAATAAAACAAATTGCTCATCGACGATCGCACATCTGCGCTCGTTGCGGCCAGGCCCGATCGCGTTTCGTCCGAAATGTTAAGTGCGCGAACTGGTTCCGATGCTCGGGTATGCATCGACGGTTTCCATTCCAGTAATTAGGCTTCCCAGTTTGGGCTTCTCAGCAATTTCGTAAAACAGACTCCCCAAAGTTTGTACAGAATAATTGTCGGTTCGATCGATGCTGGGAGTCACGAATCTCGAGGCGATCTTGTTCCTTCACTTGTTACAGATGCAGGGTACGCCTTCTCAGCATCGAAATGGAAGGCACATTCGGTCGCGTGTACAGAGGCAGTTATCACGAGGAGGGCGCGTCTTCCCCCAGGGATGTCCTAGTGAAAACTGCTGCCGAGCATGCATCCCAGTCGCAAGTAAGTAATTTTTACTCCCCCCTCCCCCCAATTAACCGAGCTTCCGTGATGCTTGTTAATTGCGTTACTCCAAGTACCTCATGAATTGGCTTGCAATTAGCTCCAACATCGTATGATCAAAGATTGGATATAAAGAAGACCCGTTGTAAATGTAAATTTGTTTAAGTGGCTCTTAACAAGACACTTTTCTCTCTCTTTTAATAATCTTTTTAATGACACTGTCATCGACATTCTTTTCATTTCTGAATACTGTAGAGCAGAATAAAAGTATTATTTTCATGTCTCGAAGGGATGTCACGAAAGTCAACATGTAACATTCGTAACAGTTGTTATCATATTGCACGCAACTGTTTCAATTTCCCCCGGAGTACACACTTCCACGTCTCTAAACGTGCTCTTCAATTTATCTGCGGAAGGTCGCCCTGCTCCTGCGCGAGGGTTTAGCGCTGTACGGTTTAAGTCATCCCGCGCTGCTCCCCGTTTTGGGTGTTTCCATCGAGGACAGAAGCGCGCCGTTCCTTTTGTACCCACACACCGGCTACAAGAACATGAAGAGGTTCTTGCTGAGGTGCAAGCTGAGCAGCGAGGGGCCACCGAGGGCTCTCACCACGCAAGAAGTCGTGGAAATGGCCCTTCAGGCTGCCAAAGGGGTCCAGTATCTTCACAGAAAGAGACTGGTGCACAGAGACCTGGCCGCCAGGAATTGCGTGTAAGTAGACGGAAGAATTAATTAACGCGAGCGCACCCGAAAATATTTTTCTTCTCGACTGGGAGAGAGGGTTTGAGAGCTTTTAACGGCGATCGGAGCAAATAGTTTCCACGATCATAATCGTTCGTTCGTTACTAGCTTCTTGTTACTAGCTTATTTTCATTCTTCTTATCATCGTCTTACATGACTCTTGTATCGTTTTAATATTGTTTGGAGTATCTCTTACTCCTCGTGTATTGGGCCCCGCTGGCTCCACGTCTAGCTCGGGTACCTCGGGGTTGCTAAGCTCGTACTGTAGCTACAAACACCGCTACAGCCCCTGAGGGTCCATAGTCATAATCTAGCAATAACAGGGCTACCGAGTCAATCGATTCTTGAACCTTGAACACCCACTGTCCATGACACGTATGCGCGTGACCGTGTCAAGTAACCTATGAGTACCCTCGTCTCCCCACAATGTCCAATTATGACAAGTTTTAGGGTTTCCACGTGGCTTCCTGTATAATCCAATCTTTTAACGAGGTCTTTAAATCTTCGATCCGAGTCTTAATTGCCCTCTTTTAATTCGAGCTCATATTCGATCACAGAAGGCACCTTTCGCAGGATGCTGAATATTTTAGCGAAGCATTAGTCGAAGCGCCCGTGAACCCGAGGTCGTTACGTTTCGTTAAGGAATTAATTGGCCGTGTGGCATTAATTAGCAATAAATAGTCGTGGCTCGAGACTGTTTAATTGCCAGCTCGCTACTGTTTCGGTCTCGCCAGAGTGATTTTAATGCTCCTCGTCCCGGCAGCTTCTTCCTTTTGTCGGATTTTTTTTGCATCGCCACAACCAGTCGACAAATTTAGACCCAGAGCATCGTGGTTATTGCGCGTAGGCTCCCCCCTAACCGTCTGTTTAACGTTTATACGCCAGCCTCGGATCCGTCGAGTGATCTGTTTTCACGAACGATGTTACCGTTTTTTATTAGCGTGGACGATGATCTGAGGGTTCAAATCACGGACAACGCCCTGGCCAGGGACCTATTCCCCCAAGACTATCATTGTCTCGGCGACAACGAGAATCGTCCCATCAAGTGGCTGGCGATAGAGAGCCTGCTTAACAAGACATTCAGCACTGCCTCCGACGTGGTAAGTTGATCGTCTTAATTAAAATCGAAGCCCTTCCACCAGTGGCGTCCTTAGGGATGCTGCCACCTCCATCAACCCCTCGCAATTAGAGGTCGAAGATGAAGTTAAGAGGAAATGAATTTAACATTGTCTACGTTTAAATCTTAACTCTTCATAAGTTAGGTGGGTTAAAAACTACCCCACCTTTTGCTTAGCTTTAAAATTTTACTGTACAGCTTGAATTTTCTTTTCCTTTTATAATCGCGTGCTTGAAATAATTGAACTGCCTCACTGGTTCATCGTCAACGTAGAAAGAGGTTCGATAAAATATCTTTTGGAAATTTTTCAGTGGGCATTCGGTGTGTTATTATGGGAATTGACGACGCTGGCGCAGCAGCCGTACGTGGAGGTGGATGCCTTCGAAATGGCTTCGTATCTCCGAGATGGATACAGATTGGCGCAACCGATCAATTGTCCGGACGAGTTATTCGCGGTGATGGCTTATTGCTGGGCGATGTCCGCCGACGAGAGGCCAACGTTCAGCCAATTGATCGTCTGCCTCCAGGATTTCCACACTCAGTTGACTAGATACGTTTAATTCAGAAACCGCGAAATCCTCCGCAGCCAGGCCCCCCTCCCAAAAACAAAACGAACCCCCTCTCCTTTCCCATCGACTGATAGAATCCTGGCTGCAACTTGTACGAAAAATGCGTGGCTCATTTCAGAGACGTGGGAAAAAGAAAATGGACGCAACGCGCCGGAAGCACGTGTATATAATAGTAGTACTTAAAAGTTAATGGTAAAAGTCGGCGAAGGAAAGTCGAGTAAATATCTGCGGCTGTAGAAACGTAGCTGTATATGTATTCCAATGAGAAATCGTTCTTGTCGGGGAGATTGCATGCAATTCGCGGATACTAGCTTGTCCGACAAGACGTCGAGTAGAAGCGGACGATATGTAACGCGTGTTGTATTTGTAATAGAGGGCAGCAAAGTGTAACGGTAGAAATCGACGTGTATATCGTACGATCTGTTCCCAATTTAAACGTTAAGACTGAATCCAATGTTCACCGAGCGATACCGTGTTCACAGTTTATCTATAAGGTAGCTGAATATTTCCCTTCCCAAAAGAAACTGCCAAATTACGTCAGGAACGAGGGTCGCGACAGTTTCAGCGCACAACGAGCTCGCGAAATAGTGGCTCCACCGGCGCTGGAACTGTCGTGGCCCTCGATCCTGCTCTACGTCATCGTAAACTGCCAATCTCATATTCAGGAAGCCGTGTAATCGGACGAGAATGTCCCCTGATAAAATTCGAACGACGTGATACGCGCGTCGCTTGCCACGTGAGTGTTTCGAGTGTGCCAATATCCCTTTTTGTATTTTTGTACATATTCACCGTGCGTATGTACTGCACGGAGCTGTAAAGAATGCCTCTGAGTGATGCGCGCCAGAAATGTTATCGAAGGGCCCCTTTGTTGCTACGAATCATTGAAATTGTGACTCGTTACACTTGCTTGGTGTCTTCCCTATACACTGTTCAGAGATATGGCATATAGAGCTTTTTTTTTTAGTTATTAGTTCGTTAAGAGTGTCTAAATTATTTAAAAGGCGCCCAAGGTTTAGAGAAGAAACATTTTATTTTTCCACTACAAATATTTATAGTCGAATCGACTATTAATGCTTACTAGCGACTAGTCCCGGACCCGCTAGAGCTTACTTAGTAATTAAATATTCATAAAGAATTTAACGGCCCTTCGTTGCTCCTCTGTTAATTATTTCTAAGCACTGAAGTACACGGTTTTCGTCCAATTTCACACTATCCTTGCCATTAATTTAGCATTACTAGTATCTAAGTCGTGATATCCGAAAATGGTACCAGAATAATTGGACCTACACCATCAATTATCTATTAAGACGATGGACTTGCCAAAACGAAAATTAATCCTGCACGATAACATCTAATTACTCGGAGAGAACAAGACAGAGTTCCCACGGGAATTTCGGAAAGCTTCCAAAGCCTAAATCTAAATTTCATCCAGGGGCGTTCTCTTCAGCTTTCCCGGTACATGCGCGCTAGCTATAAATATAGAGTGCCGCGCCTGGCTCGCCGAGATCTGTGTACATAAGCGAATGAGATGCGACGTGGTCGACGGACTACATAAATGTACAAATCGCGGGCGTTACGAGCACAATAAACTGATTGATACACGATGTTATTGTTCCTTACTCTCATCTGTGTTTATCGATAACACGCGTAAAGCTCTTTTCGTCCCTTTTCATCCGCCAAGGCTAACCGACCCCTACGACCCGCTATTTCTGGAGATTCCTTCGTCATCGAGCCAACCGAAACCCAAGGGGAAGAAGGAAAGGGACGCGAACGACGAAAGAGTTTTTGTTTTCTCGGAAATCGTTCATCAAAGCGTAAGATATCGTCTCGCAAACGACTCCTGTAATTCGTGAGCCGTAGGGGGAACGTCGGGTGACAAAATTAATGGGGCCCGCTGCTGTCTTGTTTAAAATGACGGATGAACCCCCGTGTCTAATTCTCCGTCATCTCCAGTCGGCTCTGTTTCGCGTGTAATAGGATACAAGGGAAGAACTGGTTCTCACGGAATTTTCGAATTATCCCTTTCCACCTTCTTTTACTAATTTTTTTCAAGGGACGCTATGCTTTAATAGTGAAAGCCTGACTTTGGGTATTACAATATCATAAATCTAAAAAAATGTCTACATTAAAATTTCTAGCTGCTAAATAACCAATTACTTTTACTCCAAACAATACTTGAACACCAAAAATAAATCCAAGTAAGTACGGCATACGCATATATTCAATGTTTATGTAAATGTCCATAAAGTGCTTGAATACTCCTAGCTTCAATTTAAAATATCTTACTCTGTGCGACGAAGCACTGAAAACTTTCTTCAGAAAACTCATTATATACAGGATACTTTGTTCATTAACGGATCACTACTACCAGCCACGGCTCTATGATGTTATCCTTGCTAATTTCAATCTAATCTCACTTTACACTTTATACTTTACAAGTTCGCAGCCATTAGCTCGCTATTACTCGAGACGGAAGATTTTTTGAACAATCTTTCGTTGCGAGTAATACCGACTACCAGGTCTCACCACGTGGAGGTTGCTGCGACTGGAGACCCGGAGACAGAAGGAATCAAAGTTCCTTTGATCTCCCTCTATATAGAGTATACATACATAGATGCATACTCTACATAGAGTCAACGAGCTTAATACTAAGTACGAAACCATGGAAATCAAAGAAAACAAAGTCCCTTTGATTTCCAAAGTCTATGTCTGACTCTGCCAAATAATTAATTGAAGTAAATGGAAGCTACATGAAAATCGCGACACGACGCGACCGTGTAACGGACTTACTGAGTCAGTCCCGTTTCTTCTCGATGGATCTGACTCGAGAGGAAGACGACCGACAAATCGCTAACACTTTTATTAATAGACAATTCTTTCTTTTTAGCTATAAGTCGGTACTCGTGTTCATCGAGTGAAGCGACCAACGAATGAAGTGTTTTCGAACACATATTACAAAGTCTTCAAGTGTTTCTTCGTTATTCGCGGTTTTCTTACCAAACCTATTATTTGCTTGTTAAAACACAATATTGTAACGACCTTCTAACGCAATGTTGGGTGATTTACGTAACACGATTTCCTCCAGATGACGGATAATTCATCGCATCACGCAGGTCCTCTTGTAATTACATGGTTACACTTCCAACGATGACTCGAAAGTATAGTCTTCGCGTTACGAGCAGACAGTTAACACCTTGCGTTGACAGATTATCTTTAGGCATAACCGAAGAATTTTAATCAAATCGATTTCTTTATGACTGTTCCCTCATTATCGTACTCTTAATCCTCGAGACGCTTGTGACCCTTGTGTCACCACTGATTCTACACCGCGTGATTAAAAAGAAAGCTTCCATTGTCGAGTCGTGTGTTATTAAATTTGGATTAAATCGGAGCAATGATTAAGCAATCGATTATTGCATAAGGGTGGATGCAACGAGGGTTTTAATGAATTTCAATGAGCTTCCACGACCCTCCGTTTGCATAGAGGCTTAGCGAAACGTTAAGCGTAAACGGGGGGCCATTGAAAATTGCTTCAACCCCTGTCTACTAACTGAGATCGCGTTCGTAACAGGGTGCATTTCATAGTAGTCATTCTTTGTTTCACGCCTCGAAAGAGCAACGTGACATCAACCGCTGGTCTTATGAGATTTTCTCTCAATTCGTTCGCGGGATTCCCTTTTCAGCTGGAGCAATTTCGCGCGTCTTCTTGCTTTCATTTTGTACTGCAAAGAGCCCTCAGTAATTGACACTTAACCCTACTCGACAACGAGGATCACATAGTCCAGTGGCGTTCATTATTTCAATTTTTAGTCGTAATTCTTTTGTCGCGAAGTGTCCTTGAAATTAATTATTAGACGTAGAAAATAATTCTCACAGAAATTCTAACTTTTCTAACCAAAACGAATTCTAATATCCAAATGTTCAATATTTGAAATCGTGTCCTCGTGACTCGAGACACCAAGAGACTTCAGGAAGCAATTAAGACCAGCGATTGGTATCGGTGCCTCCAATCTGGTATTTTCCCATCGAATCCCCTCTTTTTTACATTTTCGTGTCTTTTATCGCAAAGGCCACTGTTATTTAGTTACGCGTGCGCCAGCAATCATTACCATCGCGATACTATAGACATCCTGTTAGGATACTTATCCCTTCCTCGATGGCGTCTTCCGTCCACTCGAGGTTCTTTGGCGAAAAAAGACAATACCAGTTGAACAATGGAGAAACGTGCTGGAAGAATCGTTCTCGTTCTTTGTGTGACACTTGCAACGGGAAATTATGCATCGAGCGCGGAAGTTTCCTCGATGATCGATTTTCGCTCGCAAGAGGATGACCGTGGATCGAACGACTCCGATCCTAAGCCCGTCGTCGGTCTAAACGAAGTCAACGAAGAGGATAATGATTTTCGTAAACCTGACGAGTCGAGGAAACCGAAGTACGATTTTATACGAGTGAGTAATTTTCTTCCGACTGAAAAATATCCTCGTGGATATAGTAAATAAATTGGAATGAATTATCTGTGATTTTATGCAAAAAAGCAAATCGTTTGGTGTATGTTATTATGTAATATTTGTAACTTCATTTATAACTTCATTACGTTATATTATTCTCATTTTAATATACTTATTACGCTTTACTGCATTTAATATTGTAACGAATACAATTTTTTTTAGGACGACTCAACGAAACGACCAGACGTTCTCGATAACATTCAAATCGTCGTCAATGGAAAAGCAGTGGGATCGAACGTCGATGAGTGCCGAAGTGGCGTTTGCAAGGTGTCCGTGTCGTCCAACCGAGATAAAGATGGGAACATCGTAACGGACGTGCATCTCAGGATAATAACGAAAGTCGAGCCCGATCCTAAGATCAACGACATTCCAGTAATCGATGGGATCCATGGCGTGCATTCTCCACATTTTCATTCTGGTTTTCGCCCTTCGAACTCTTTTCATTCGCCAACCCATGGATACGACAATGTTCCACAGGTAAACATTACTATTTCTAATTAAATATCTTTTAATTATTATCCATCTGATATTAAACTCTATTCTTTATTAAATCATTTGCAAAATTTAAACTGTATTTAAGTCACTTGAAAGCGGTGTCGCCTGCAATTCGTGTCGACGCTCGTAACCAAGAAAGTGGACTTGATGAGTCACTCTACTTGACGATTCACTCTAGCGCCGGTATTAGTAATTTACTTGAAACATCGTTTAAATTGACCAAAACGCATTGCAGATTCAAACTCGTTATCATGGCGGTGAACCTTGGTATCAGGGTCCAAGGAATTTCCAAAGGCCTCAAATTGTCTGGCGCTCTCATCATCCGGGGGAATCCGCGAGCAGACGATTCCCAAGCTATGGCGGACGGTCGTTCGGTAAACCGGTCGTGGACGATAAAATCGAACCGCCGCTTAGCAAGACCCAAGGCAGCGACGAATGAAAGGCATCGATTCGCGTTTTATCCATTTTGTTTCAATTATTTGTTATAGAGTTCAATAAATATACAAGCATTATCGAACAATCGTATATTTCATTTTCGTTTCACAAGAAGGATATTTCAAAGGAAAACGCGAAGAATTGCATGATCCCGATATTAAATTAGCCAGATAAATCGATAGAATTTACGATTCAAATTTGAGATAATCTAACGGTCACTTAACCGATGGCGATTAGTTCTTTCAGTTATCGAGGTACGCAACGATTCTTCTTACGTAGATGGCGAGCTGAATCGTTCTTATTAAATACATCGAGTATTTCTATGGCATTTGGGTAAGTATATTTCATAAGTAAAGGATTAAGAATATTGTCTGTAAACCTGAGTTACAGATGATCTTGGTGTAAAAAGGAAAAAGAAAATAAGGAGAAGAAACGCGACGCTTGGTCGCAGCCGTTGTTGTAGGTATAGCTCCCATCGATGGTGAAACCTTTTAGCTCGTGATGGTGCGGAACTTGACTTTTCCGTTGTCGTCGACACCGGTCGTCGATGTCCTGTGGGAAATTGTTTTGCCGTCAGGGCCAGTCATGCTATTGGAACTGGAGCTGGAGAACACTGCGACTCTGCCTCCAGACGGGGCTGGAATCTCCTCGGCGAATCTCGACTCTAGACCGGGAGCTGCCTGCAAAGTTATGAATAAAACATGGCAAAAATATAATCGTTAGAGGATAAGTGGTATAAAAATGTAATACATTCACGGTGTTTGATGTTAAACAATCAAGGGGACAAGATACCTTAAGAATCAAAATAATTTTTATTTAGATTTTCTAAACAACTTAGCGAGTGTCTCTTATCTCAAAGTTTGACATAACATTCTTGAAATATGTATCCTTCGATAAATGCAAAATATAACTTCACTCTTTGATTTTGAAGTTAGGTACACTGTGCACCATAGATCAGAACTTACCGGATCGACGGCCCCATACTGGAAGCCACCACGTGGTCCTAAATTGATCCCAGAAACTGCACTGTTTGCGTTCGGAGCGCTGTTGATCCGATTAGCTGTCTCTTGGAACATCCTATATATACTATCATAATTTACATCAAAGAAATCATTATTTGTTCTGCGCAATATTTATTCAAAATACTTATGCAGGACAATTTATGCATTAACTATGTATCGATGAAAAATTGATTTCACGTAACTGGGGACTATCTTTAAGCGAGGTATGGTCAAGTTGCTTGCAGCACTTTTTCAGTTAAAAGCAATAACGGTATTCTATTAAAAGAAAAAAAGAATTAAAAATACATCTATCTAAGGTTTTGTACGTACGCTTGGTTCTGTGCTTGAATTTGAGCCTGTTGTTTGCGGAAAAATTCCTGTTGTTGTTGGAATTGATCTTGGAGTTGTTTGAAATGGTCCTGCATTTGATTTTCAAAATTACCGGGGAACGCGAAGTTGGAAAATGGCAGGCCTGTAAATAGTAGAAAACGAAATATTGTCACGAATATTTCGAAAATCTGCGAGCGTGTAGGCACACAAATCATCGTGAAAAATTGTGTGCATCTGCTTTCCTAGACCTACGCGTGTGAAGTGTGCGAAAGGTAATTAAAAAATCACAAGAAAATTTTCCGTATCTTTAAGAAATAATAAAAACCAATTTTCATATACTCTAGTAAATTCGTTTTTCATGTTTGAAATTTTCTGTTTGGCGAAACTACCAGCGATGACTCAAAGCAGACCAACAAGCACAACCTATAGACGTATCCATGTCCCCAGAAACCTTTCTGCGATTTCTAGAAACACACGTACGTTCCCGAGTTCTGATTCGAAACAAAATCACAACTACTCGGAGCGAAATCTCGATAAATCTTATTCCCACGAAAAGGAAGATCTACATCTTCCTCCTCTCGACGCCAATACACCCCTAAAACGCAGCTCGGTACAGCGCATGCATGCATAGTTCGTCCCATAATCTCCAGGACGCGACCGTCGAGTTCAAGTTCGCCAGCTCGATGGATATTACCTCCGCTGCTTGCCCAGTCAGAGTTGGAGTTTGGATAACCGGACGCTTGGACTCCGTCGTCGACGAACGATCCACGGCTCCCAAACGACGGTTGCCCGTAGCCGAAGGAGCCAGCCGACGCTCCTGCGAACGACGACGACGCGCCGCCTCCGTTGCTGGTCGACGTCCACGCGAGGTTGTTGTTGTTAGCACCTGGTATAGAGTTGAAAGTAGGATCACCGTAGGGGGTGTAAGGCGCAGAGTAGTCTGGGATAAAGCTCGGCATGAAGAACGCGGGGTTTGGGAAGGGTGAGTACGAGGGAAATGCGGGATTTCCCCCAGCCTGGCTTGGTGTCGCGGCAGCCGCTGGGTTGGGTTTCGTTTCGGGCTGCTGAGGCTGTTCCTCGGACGGATCGATGCGAGAGCCGATGGCTGGCGACGGTTTGGTTGATTTTTCAGGATTCGTTGGCTTCTTCGTGGTCGTGACCTTCTCCGGGGTAGTGGAAGCAGGCTTGGCAGTCGTAGATGGCGGCTCCGTCGTCGTGGGATCAGGTGTCGGACTCGGTTTGATTGTCGTCGAACGCGATCCAGGCGTGGGAGCGGTCTCGGTTGGTGGATCTGGTTTGTTCGTGGTGGTAGGACTTGTGCCGCGTGTAGTGGAGGGATCTGCGGTGGACGTGGGTGTAGCGGTGTTTTCGGTAGTGCTCGAATCGACGGACTCCCGTTTCGCTCTCGGCATTCCGACGAATTCCATGCCGCGTGGTTTATCGCTTTCTTGCAATCCATCTTCGCCGATGAAAAGAAACAAAATACCAACGTTCGTGGCGTTAACTGTTCCCAGCGGAAACGTGGCGCTAGCTACTTGCGGTCCATGCGTGCTAGAGACGGTTTGTTACTGGGTGGAGCATGCTTTTCTAGCTGGTTTGCGAGCGCCTCCGGCTGAGGCAGTTCCCTCACCCCAGTCTCATGCGTGGTGTAAGATAGTAATTTCGACGTACACAGGTGTTAACATGCATTCGTGTTTTCCTTTCCGTTGGATAGGTTCGATCCGGTGGGTTGCCCGAACCGTGTAGCAATTTGTTACTTTGTCTGCAGCCGACAGGATGTACACGGCTGACGAGCACAACACAAACATGCAGGAAATGCTTCGGGTGATAATTTTACAGATCCGACCGAGAACTTCCGAATTGTTCGTTCGGGGAACCCAACGATGTATACCTCGATTACTACACGCGGGACTCGTGATATTTACGAATAAAGAATTTTTAATTGGCTTTCTTCTGGTTTCATTATAATCAAATAATTGGAACGCACTATTGTAACGTTGCAGGAATATTGCCAATATTACAAGAATATTCCAGCAACGTTGCAACATTGTATCTTCCGTTTGAAGAAAAATATAACGAGTCAAAAACATCATTAAATTCAACCTCGATCCATCGGAACAACAAATCAGACAAGTATAACAACGCCAGAGAAATATCTCTTATAAAATCATGACGAGTGGATACTAAAAGGTGTCTCTAAATGGTTCATGCTTATCTCAGAGACTGAAACCTGAAATACAGAAATATGTGAAGTCACCCGAAGGTCGACGAGTCTATAGCTGAATTTTTTCTTCCGTCAACTGCGACAGCATACTAAGCAAAGACCATCCCATTTAGGTTCTACAGAGTGAAATTATTTTGTTTAAAACGAATGAAATTAGATAGTTTCGAATTTTAATTATGACTATCTTTAAAATACTTCATAAATTAAATGCAAACGCGCGTTGAATATTTTTTGAACAAATTAATCTCTCTCAAATACCGTGACCCGTAACCGTTACCTCGTCTGAGTAATTCAATTTTTAAATTAGTTTATATTCCAATCAGTGTATACCGCTTGGAAGACTATAGAATTATCAAGAGAATTAAAGTTCTTCCTTTTTGTCGCGGAGCATGAAGCGCGAGATAAAAGCCAACCAAGTGGAAAGAAAGTATCTTGTTAGAGGTTAAGGTAGAAACGAAATAAGGTCAAGGTTCGGAAGCGGCGCGACGAATTATCATCGCTACATGCGTGACCACATGCATAAAGTTTACATACACAGAAGTGAGTGCACTGTAGGAGTGACGGTTAACGTTAAACGCGCGATATCATCGATTATTGATTTGCCGCTCGTACATCGCGCACCCATAGGCGTGTTAACGTACAAATACCGTTTCCGAAACGCACACGTTCCTGGAAATGGCTGATTTTATGAAGCCACAACGGCACAATCGGTCGAAAATTTCTTAACACTTCTCTATCAACGTTTCGCAATTATCCTGAAATTTCTGAATCCCGTTGCGAGTCCGGTTTAAATCTACGACGCGAAACGTTGCGCAACTTATTGTCGGATCCGATTTTTATTTTCCTCGACTTACGCAATGGGAGACGATTCTTTTTCAGATATTCGACGACACCTTCGAAACCGTTGAGCGATTCTACGAACTGTATGCGTATACAGAGAGCACGGCGAAACGTGTTAAACGAGGGAGTGCAATTGCAAACAATAGCCCGGAAACTTACAAAGTGTGGCGTCAGGATTATATTTAAAACGATTCGGGATCGAGGAGTAAATCGAATAGTATTCAAACAGCCAAGTAGACCTTCGAATAGTATTCGAGTAATAAAATGTACACTCGACTGGTATTCAAACAGTGAAGTATACTTTCGAATGATATTCAAATAGTAAACTTTATCGTCAAGTCTTTAGACAGTCAGATACGTATTCAAGTTGTACTCGAGTAGTGATTAAGTAGTAGGCATAGAATATCCGGTCAGTCAAGTAAACATTCAAATAGTATTCTAGTAATCAACTTCATCATCGAGTAGTATTCAAATAATCAAGTACACATTCGAATATTATTCCAGTCATCAATTCCATATTTGAGTAATGTCCAAACAGTCAAGTACACGTTCGAATAATCAACTCCACACTCAAGTAGCATCCGACCAATCAAGTACATGTTCGAATAGTGTTCGAATTACCCACGTTCACCGAATCGAATCACGGAAGCGTGCGAATAATCGAATAAAAAAAATCGGCGAGTGCTAAATCCCCCACACAAAAACAGAGTGCATCGTTCAAGTGCAACAAATTCGTGCATATTCGCGTGCTAATAGAGACTCCGTGCGAATAATCGAATGAAAAAAATCGGCGAGTGCTAAATCCACCACACAAAAACAGAGTGCATCGTTCAAGTGCAACAAATTCGTGCATATTCGCGTGCTAATAGAGACTCCGGCGTATCCGTGATAATTATAACGCTACTACGCAGCCGTGTGTTCGGTGTGTTTACTCAACCGAGTACTCACTTCTGCGCATCCTGTGAAGTGGTTCCGCCAAAGATCCTACGATGCCTAATAGCACCAGCAGTGTCACGATCTTTATATCCATGTGAACTTGATTAATGGTTGACAGTTAATAGTCGATAATTAATAATCAAGAGTGGACGTGTACGATGTTGATTATCACTACCGAACTCACGAATGATCTTGTCGTTGGTGGAGTTTGCACGAGAATGACTGACTCAATCGCCGTCTCCGTCATCTTATATAGTCTTGGCTCGTCGCTGCTTCCTCACCTCTGTTCTCTTCCGTACTTTCCACGTGCGAAAACTTGCACGCCGACGCGAAATCGAAAAGCCTACTTTGCAATTTGTTTCGCGATCTGTGGACGATCTTCTTTCTTATTATTATTCGTAATACTTTGGGCCCTATGCATTTCAAGTACGCCTCCAGGGCATGGTCTGGTTCAGGTGATTGCTCGTGCCACTTAGAGGTCTTTGGACAGCTGCTCTTGGGTCGGATCGTAATTTTTGTTTTCTGTTTTGAATGAGTAAGATCGAATTTTAATGTACCTTCTTCGTGTGTAAGGTACGAGTCTCTCGGAAGTAAAATTGTTTAATTTCAATAATATTCAGGAAATGTTAACTCGGTGTTTGTATCGTTTCTTTCTAAAATTTATTTAACGAAACGTTCTACGTCTATACAATTTTCTGTGTGAGGGAATAATTATTTCCACGGAACTTTTTAAACGTAAACGTAATAACAAAAGTGAAAATTGATCGTTTAAAAAAATTGAGGTTAATAGGTCCCCATTAGGTTATACAAAAATTCTGAGAACCAGTTCGAAGAACAAACTGTCAAAGAAGCTAATTTTCTTGAACTAATTTTTAAACGGAACACTGATGTCGTATTAATTATCTATTCGATCGGTTGTCTTCGTTCTCGCAGTCATATTATAATACCAGCCTACAGGTAGCTTCGGTTATCCAATCAGCAAGTTCGATGGATGTTAATGAGACACTTGTCGATTATAATTGCTATTTCCTCTGTATGTTCTTGTAATTTAATTTTGGTGTAGCTTGTTCGTGATTTGCTACAATTGTTTCCATCGAAAGATCGATCGGACACTTCGCGCAGTCATGCGATTGGATCGTATTGATCTGATCTACTTGACTCTTTACACTCGCTGAATCAGTCCAAACAAAAACACTGATTTAAATTAACCTTGTACGACAAACTGCTGATTGAAGTGCGGATTTTATGTATTCGTGGAACTTATTTTCCGTGTGTGAGTATGTAAGATGTATGTTAGATGCGTGCAGGACATTGTTTGCCAATTAATACAACATATTTATATTCATGAATTTTTATAAAGGTTAATTTAATATTAATATTTATAGATTGTTAACGAGTAGTCGTGCGACTGAATAGCGCAGAAGTACAAATTAAACCAAGTATTTCTCACTTCCTCTTGCCCATTGGAAAACCAAAAGGAAAAAACCGTTACGCGCAGTGAACACATGCTCGCTAGAAAATTATCCGAATGAAAGAGTTGTTAAATTCCCATTGAAGACGTGTTTACCGTGCATACTTGCGTTTTTTTCGTTTGCGTTTCCAATACACGAGAGAAACAAGGAAATCGAGCTCACTGTTGAATAAACAATTGTGTAAATGTTTTTTTTTTGTGCACAACTAGTGTACATACTTTGAATTCCGTTTATACGTTTCTTAATTTCATGACTATTTTTGAACAATTTATGAAGGTGAGATTTTTCAGGTAATTCTTCAATCTATATTAATATGTTACTATTTAATATTTTTTCTTAAAATACTTGTTCACTCAGTTTTTTATCTATTTCTACAAAGGACTGCTAAGAATTAATACCAACTTTACATGCAACCTAAATAAATTGGTTCGATTTAAAATTGATAAATTTTGAATCGTTTCTAACGAATTTGGTGCAAGATCAGCGATTCGCATTGACTTTGTACAATGATCTAATAACCTTGCTATCGTTACGTCTTATGAGCTAGAAGTTCTCATTCTTATCGTTGTATTTAGTGCAATTCTCGCATCGTAGTCACGATAACCCCGTGATATTAAGGAGAAAAGATATAAACAAATAGTAGGGGAAAATTTATCATTATTCAATTGTTTTGTTATCAATTATGTTTAAAAATCTTTCAGTTTCTGTTTGTTCCAAATTACGTAAATACACGTCCCTTAATTATAGCGAGGTAGTATTATTTACCTTTCTGTCTTCGGGTTTTAAATTCTATCTACAGTAAAACCTTGATTATTGCAGGAATCGGGGGTGAAAAATCCTCCATTAATCGAGGTCTTCGCAATTACCAAACAAATTATAAATCTTTTTATAATTCAATATGGCTGGTTGCGTAACAATACGTTTCATAAATATTATTCAAAAAGTTAGATTCGCGAAATGACAGACGCATAAAAATGTCAGTCAATCAAGAGTCCCGTTTAGTCCTCTTGGGAATATAAATCATTGCTTGCGTCACCGTATTCGACGCCATTAAGGCATCATTCGGTCCAACCAGAAGTTCAGTCGTCTCTTTTCCTGGTTCCTTTTATTTGGTGGCATGCTAATGACAAAACCATTCAAAATCTCTCCCAGATGAACACGGTTGGAGGCCGAATACAAAATAAAACGTAAACAAATTCATTTCCATGTCTTTTTCCTCTTTCGTGGGACAAGATGTAATAGCCGAAACGTTTTAAATAAATCAACGGTTGATTTTTGGACCGGAAACTTCTAGTTTCTATTTTCAATTATATAAAATAAGAGAAACGTCGTTTACGCTTTCACACTTTTCGTAAATCTCTTTCTGGATACGCAGAATAAATTATTCAAATGTTACGAAGTATGAATTAATTTTGTATTCGTTGTTACCGGCGTGGAGCCGCGCTTCTGGGATAAATAATAATCGGTGCTTCGAAACGTAATTGTTCCCACATCCTGCTTCGAGTGGCTATCGATCAAGGATAGATTGTGTCTGTTCGTCTTCCTTTTTCTTCGTCGAAAAACCAAGACGAGCAGGAATCACTCGAACGATTTGATCGATGAAACGATTAATTATTGGGTAGCAAGTAACAAATTGATACCTTTTGCATTCACGTTCGCGGAATCGTTAATGGAGCGAAATATTGTTGCACAATTTCCGTGAAAATAAACATCCATTGAAATCGAAGGAATGTATATCGGGAAACGTACATATACACAGAAATTTACTCGAATCAAATCCAACTGTTTCATTTTATTACACTTTGGGATATTGTACAGAAATATTTTTGAACTGATATTGGAACGACTTTATCTCTGATAAACTTTCTCATTTTTTTTTAAATGCCATAAATGTGTTCGACATTGGTAAACATTTTCCTCTGGGAAAATTGAAATGGTTGCAGTTCCATTAGTTTCGAGTAAGCAGTTCGATTCGCAGCAGCTCGAATCAAAACGTACGGTTTACGTAAATCCTTGGTCGAGCTGGTGCTAGATAGATTTGTTGCCTCCAAACGGCCGAATGACGCTGCTGGGGAATACCCAATCGCGAAAGTTGATTACCTTCTGCGTATTAATTCCCGGTGGCGTTGGACGGCCGCTCGTTCCGTTCCTCGGAGGCGTCCATTGTATACGAGGTACATCTGCCTCTCGGGTTCAATGTCAAGTAGGGTAACCTACCTGTGGCCTAGGTACGTGAATCGCGACGCCACGTCTACGTGTGCTCTTTCTTTAACGCCGCCTACAACGATGCGCTCACCTTCGTGGTGGGATCGGCAGACTTTTTATCGCTGGAGCATCGTTAGATGAACTCCGATCGAAATTGGATCTGGGGCTGTTCGAGTACAGTTTAAATGTGCGTTGCTACTTGAATATTAAATTCGCATAATAAATTCGAATACTGCTACTCTGATACTCTTACTCGAAATGTACTAATCTAATATTCCCACTCGAATGTCGCTATCCAAATATTTTCCTTCAAGTGTCGTTATTCAAACATTCTCGTACAAAATATTTTATATGATTAGCATCGATAGTGAGTCACGCGATACGATCGCGCAATATTTCTCTGTTGATTGATACCGAAAAACTGTTCAACGTCATCTATATAATCTACTATGACATAAATGTTGTTGCAAGTGTAACGGTGCACTCGAAGCGCAAGTGCGCACGAAACTGAAACATTGAATGCATTCAACAAAATTCACGACACGAAGAAATTTCCGTTTGAAGGATGAGCTGCGTTTGCAGGTCTGGTGAAAGCTGCCATGTATGCCAGGGCATAATTATGACCTTATCTTTAATGGACTTTAACATGCAAGCGTTGAAAGCTAGGACGTACCATGATATACAAATTTAATTACACAAATTTTACGGATAATTAACCTTGAACAAAAAAAAAAAAAAAAAACAGTATTTTAGGATGACGTTGCAGTTGTCTGGGCCTGACAATCGATAAACTTCAGATTTAATCGAAGTCTAGGGTTTTTCCCATCTCTGACCGATACTGCGTTTCAGGCCAGTTAGCCTAAGTAAGTTAGGTATACGGGAATAAGTTCCTACGGTCGTCTGGAGACTTTTACGACACCGCGGAACCACGAGGGAAAACAATGCCCACCAGGTATGTTCTCGAATAGATAACGGCCAGTCAGAAATCCTCGTTATCTGGGCTCCTAATGGGTTCGACGTTATTGGAACCATGGTGTTGCAAAGGTATATAAATTGGCCATTTAGAGGGTAGAAGCTTCAGTAAGGGTTTGGTTGTTGTGCGACGAGGAACGGAAAGACTTCGAATTCATCATGCCGAGAGTGACAGTTCCTCTATTGGTTTTTATCGCGCTACAGGGCTATGTCGAAGGTAATTTTCTTAATATTAAACCCGTCTTCTATTTATTCTTAGTAGATTCAATTGTAATATCGATTTCGGGGTGCATATTGTACGTAAAATTTCTTTTAATTTATATTTTTATACGATACAAGTATCGCGACGTGCCAAGAACATTAAAATACACCTAATTATAACCGTCGGATAGTTTGACACCGTAATATTCAACGATGCAACCGATAACAATGAGTAACGCGTGTTTTTCAAGAACGGCACCCATGAATCATTCGCGTGGCTGGCTAAAAACCAAGAAACACGTTTACATCACCTAATAAGTAAATGTAAAATCGATTATGTTATGATCGATCGTATATTCCAATGATTAAGTGCCGCGATATGTTTGCTCGACCGACAGTTCGTGGATATTTAATGACGCACGTGTAACTTTGACAGGCCTCGGGTCACATCTGTCGCCAGTGGCGTATTGCATTGTTTTTTTTTTTAATTGATTTTTGGCGAATTGTTGCTCAGTGATTAGTTATAAATGTCGATTTCTTCACGATGGTTAATATATAATAGCAATCCAATCCAATTTGTCAAAAATAGTTTTCAGATTATTGTTTTGGAGTAGAAGAGTTCCTCTTTCCTTATGTAATTTCTTTGTAATTTTTTTTTTTGTTTCAATTAAAAGAGATTGCATCTCATAATGTTCTTCGTTCGTGTTCTGTTTAAACTCCATTTTGGTTTGGTTCCTATGGAATTATAGTCCGTCACTGATTTCAACCAACGATCACGTACAATTCGACGAGCGGAATTTTGGATTTAATTGGAGTCACCGCTACGTTAAGATCGGTCATTAGCGCGTCGTTGGCGTTAAGAGGTCGGGACAAAAAATATTTTAAGGAAGTTCGTATCCGTGAATGACTCAACGCTAATTGCCAGCCACGAATCATAGGGTACAGCGTTGAAAGTACAATCCTATTCGAAACTGTGACCATCCATGTCATACCACTTAAGGGGCCACGGCATTAAAATTTCTTTACAAATCAAAAAATAAACAAAGTTTCTAGTTAAAGGATTTATGAAAATATATCTTGTTCGTCCGATTAAATTCCTTATTGGTGCACAGCTGTGCCTGTTTCAGGTAACCCACTCTGGAAGGATGATAACTCGGTCGATATTCAAACTCGTCGAGGTCCAAGGACATTGGAGTCACATCCGAAGGATTGGTCACAGTTTTATCCGTCCTGGTGGGTGCCATCGTTTTCGTCGTTCTCGAGTTCGTTCAAAGACGAGCACGACTACGACTACGACATGGCCTTCTTGAAGAGGAGAATCGTAGCACTGGAGACGTCCTACAGGGAACTTACTGAATCATTCAAACAACTCATGGAAGGTAACGTCACTGATTGCTATAACGAACGGTCTTCTAACAAGAATATTCTAAACAAAAACGATTGTTCCAACAGAAACTAAGAAGGCATCCTGCAACGCTGCGTTGGCCCAAGAAGTCAGCAACGAGAAGACTGAAGAAAGGCCTCAAAATGTTGAGACAGGAAAGGAGAAGCCATTAGACAGCAACACAGGAAATGCTCCCTTGGTGCCAGCGATCGACGATGAGGTGATACCAAAAAAGCCTCAAAATGCAGAAACCGAAATGAAGAAACCACTGGATGGCAGTACAAACGAAATTTCCTTGAATCCAGTAATCAACGATGAGGTGACCCCAACAAGGCCTCAAAATGCAGAAAACGAAATGAAGAAACCACTGGATGGGAGTATAAAAGAAATTCCCTTGATTTCTTTAGTCAGCGACGAGGAGATCCAGAAAAGGCCCGAAAATCCAAAGGATGGGGAGAAACCGTCAGGCAGTAACGTAGGGGAGGTTGAAAAGGGGAACATAACTGAAAATACGAAGAAAGAACAATCTGAAAGCGTTCCCGAGGGAACGAATGGCGACAGTGAAGGCGTGGTTGCAACGAACGTTGATAAAGGGACCACGCTACCGTCGAAAGTAAACGAAATGGTGCCACCGACGCGAAACGACGATACAGAGACGGTCGCGTTGGTGAATGGGGACGAGGTGGATAAAACGATGCTGGAGGACGGTGAAAAGGCTGGATCGACGATGAAGCCTGGACGAGTGGAAGCCTCGGTTGGAATGGAAGAGCCGGCGGAACCGCGGGTCGATTATGTGATGGAGCTGAACGCAGAGCTGGAAGGTCCCGGAATCGTGGCTGACGTGGGGAGTGATATCGTTTTCGATCAACCCGAGGAAGCGATTGATACCATTGGTGGGGCTGCTTCCGTCGTCGATTTCGCAGGAAGTGTGGATGATGGCGTTAGTGTCGTGGACTATTGAGAATTGTGCGAACACTATAATTCGGGGACTGTTTGTTGGATTTTTCTAGACTTGAATGCTTGAAACACTTGGATGGATGGATGATACTCGAATACTATTCGAGAACTGACTGTTCGAATACTACAATATCGCGGTAGTATTTGAATACTTGACTATTTAGATAATTGTTCGATAAAATGACTATTGTAACTATCGTAATGTTATTTAAAAATTTCCGATTCTTACAAAAACTATTTGTATTTTTCTGCAAGTATCCTTTTTACCCATAGATTTCCATTATTATTATTACTATTATTTACGAATCCAAAACTGCATGAAATCGAATCGACTCTGTTCACCGAAAAACACATTTCTTTTCTTTTTCTGCGAGCAAGAGTCATCGAGTGATTGTAACTCCGTTCGTCGAAGAGTATTACGTGGATGGACACGGGTTGAATACCAATAAGGACTTTAAGGTCATTCGTACTTATTAAAAAAGGGCGGAGAGTTGGCACGCAGGAGTCAGAACGCTGTTAGACATGGCCAGGAGCAGCCTTTGCATTATACCATTGTGTTTCGCGTCGTTAGTCGCGTGGGCAGGTAAAAATTATCACTTTAATAATCTAAAAATACGTGTTGCAACCTCGTTCGCTAAATTTCCGCCTCGTTATTCGCGTGACTTCGTAAGACGCTACGTTCTGTAATGGAAAGTGCACAGTGATTGTCTCAAGGGAAATTTGGCTTCGAACCAGTTAATAAAAATTCCAAATTAAATGTTCCGTGTTGGAAAATGAAAAGTCTGTAAGCCTGGAATTCATAGACAATAAATTTTTGAAATGTTTGTTAACAAAAATAGTGTATCGTCATATTTAATTTCGATGGCGTTCCCTTTAAAGGGAGAACTAACCGTAATATGCGAGGAAGACTCTGCTCTAGATGTGTCACGGGGAAACTTGTCTCATTCCGTAGATGGTCGCGCTCTTCTCGCTGAAGAAGATGAACGACGATGGAACACGCCGCCGGAGCTCATTCCAGAGCAGGTCGTCAAGAAATCCGACATGAAGAACGCACGATTATTGTCTATTCCGATCACAGCGAACATCAACGTGAACGCGGGAAGCAATGCACACTCTTTGGGATTTCAAGTGGGCCCTGAAGGCTTCGGATACTCCGAGAGCAGCAGCTTTAACCAACAGTACGTTTTTATCATCAGAGCCTAGAATAGGACTATTCCGATAATCTAATATTCGTAGAATATTATAATTTTATTATTCAAGTTTTTGAATAGCCAAGTACTCCAATAGAATTGAAATAGTCGAGCATTTGAATAGTATTCGAATAGTCAGCTACTCCAATAGTAATCGAATTCTCTAGTCGAAATTACGCGACATAGAAATAGACATCAGTTGGTTCGAAAGAACAGAGTTTCACGAACAACGAGCCACACTGAAAGTGATTTCCTGTGATACGTCAAGGCCACGGACATCGTTTCGAGTAAGAATGCCATACCGTTAACACCATGACATTATACCTGACAAGAATTCAGACATCCGCGGTGTATCGGATGACCTTAAACGTTAAAGCCATAACAGCGATACAATTGCAATGATCACAATTTAATGACAGATATTAACAATCTCCTCAAAACAGCTGTAAAGTTAACAATTTCCGAATTTTGAAAATCCTTTAAGCATCATTCGGAACGTTATCGCAAAAACATGAAATAACTGATTTGTAAATTAAAATGTTAGACTGTTCCTTCTAAAGTGATTGTAACTAACAAAATTATTATTTTTTCAGGGCCGATTCGCAAAGTCAATCGCTGTCGTTCGTCGCTGGATCGTCAGGTGTTGCTGGCGCTGCGAGCCAGGCAATGGGCCAACATCGTCCTGTTCTTGGCAATCAAGGACACGTAAACGGTCAATCGTTCGGTTTCGGTAGCGCAGCTGCCTCTTCGTCTGGAACCGTCCAAAATGGTCACGCAGCATCTGTTGCCTCTTCTTCCGTTGGTTCCGTGCACTCTTCCGCCTCGTCGGGCGCAGGAACCATTGCAGTCTCCGAAGGAATGCATATCCGGTTTCCAGAGGGCCAAAGGCAACCCATTTGGACCAACATTCGTCCAAATTATAATAACAACGGTAGAATCCACGAACTTCGTATTTTTCATTGTACTGCGTAATCATCTTCACTAGACGCCATGTTGAAAACCAAAATATCCGTGGCCTGATGTTTATATATGACAAACTTTTGAAACGTTTATTTTAATTCATTCGGAATTTAATTCTCTTCAATGATCTCACTGAATCGAACTTTTTAGCGATTCTTTTTTAATAAAAATTCATAAAATTTTGTAGGTCCGCAAGGTACGCGTGCTCCAAAGTTGAACATCAACGTAGAACCGCAACGAGAGCAGAACTTCGAGCCAATTCTTCAAATTTCGACGCAGCAAACACGGTGGGGAAACGATAGGAGGCCAACAATTCGTATACAAAAATGGCACCCTACTTATAGGTCGTACTATGACGATGTACATTTCTGAAACAATATTGGACAGTAAAAATAATTGAAAAAGTTCTATATGATTTTGCAACAGGTTAATTCCTATTGTTTTAATTTTATTTTTAATTGAGCTTCTGTTAGCTTTTATTTGTAATTCGTTGGACCAGTCTAATGTTTATATTGGAGTACGAATTAAACCTGCTACGACATCTCCAGAGGAATTGTGGAGCTTTTACATGAACCGGACAGTAGAATCCTGCTTTATCGACGACCGATGACTTTATCTACGTATGGTACCTGCTATTCCATCGTGGTTCATTTTCCATTGGAACTTGAATACCATCAGTTCGGTTCAGTCGTTTATCGAAGTGATCAGCTTTTTACAATCGACAAAGCTACTTCGCTACCACTTTCTCTATTTGTTTACATTTCCATATTTCTTCATTCGACATGCGTCTTACATGACTCCTGCATTGTTTTAATACTGTTCGCAGTATCTCTTACTTCTCATCTATTGGGTACCCTCTAGCTCGGGTACCTCGGGGTTGCTAAGCCAGTACCGTAGCTTCAAAAAACACCGCTACAGCTCCCGAGGACTTGAATACCATCCTGATGTATGACGTGTAAAACGATTGTGTTTCTCATTATTTCCGCTACGCTAGGCACATTCTCACAAGTATAATTATTGTTTGCAAGTATGCAACGTAGTCTCAAAGATAAACTTATCGCAGAAAAAGAGCCACTTTTGTTTTCTCCAATATTAGATTTACAAGAAACTAAATTAATTTGAAGTTTTTTTTCTTTTTCACTTACCATGACTAATTGTCCTATGAACAACCTTTGCAAAAGTCATTAAATTATTACCCTACCATCCACAACCACGTGTATGTTATCGACGGACTCCAAATGGTCAAATTAATTAATTTATTTACTTATGGCCGCCTATATTCTAAGACTTTTAAAAATCCCAGTCGATTGGTAGGGAAACCGTTCGCGTGAGATTGCGATGCTCGTATAACACGGAAACCTGAGAATCGGGAGGTGTACGTTCACCAGTCGGATTCAAGGACGTGACAGTGACACACGGATTATTCTTTGCCGGCGAAACTCGCAAAAAAAGTATACCTGGGGCCAATTGACACCTATCAGCAGCGGAAACCGTTGAGCTGAAATTGAACGATGCAGAAAAAAAAAATGTTTAATGAACTCTTCAATAGGGATTTCCGTCATTTAATTTATAACAAACGTGTAGCTAGAAAACGAGTTCGTACGTAGATCTCAACTTCAGAATAAAATATTGATATGATGTGAAGACTTGCAACATTGGATTTTCTTTTTTAAGAACGAATGTATCTTGGGAATAGATTTTGGCTGGATTAATTATCTCGAAAGAAACAATGGAAATGAATCATGTTGGTCATTGGCTTGTAAGGTATATTTCACCTACCGGAAATGAGAAGTTGGAAATTCTGAGTAATCCGTGTAAGCGCGGACTAGCTGCATTCTGACACGTAAATAATCTGATCAAATTGCAGATACGGAAAACCCCAAAGTTCGAGATCTCCTCAATTATCTCGCGCAGGTATTATTTTGCTGGATAACTTGGAAATTAACAACTAGTCAGAGCAAGATCCCACCATTAAAATGATCAGAAATTATTCTATTCATTTTACATTCTACATTCTTTCTTTGCAGTTGAATTTTAATCAAACACAAGATTTTTAAAGATTTATTCGATATTACATAATCATAATTAGAATACCTAGGATATCTAAGATATTTGATATAACTGTAATTAGGATCACAATTAAACAATCACGAAACATGTGATCACTTTTTAATTTAAATAAACGTCCTATATTTTTAAGGAATCTTGTGATCAATACGTCGTTACATGTATTCTTTCGTAGTGTACACTCATAGTAGTTGATAATTTATAGGATGTGTGGAAAAATACAAACGTCATTACCATCAGAAAAACAAATTATATTCCATAATTTTCGCAATCGATGTAAATCAATGAAGCGTGATTCGTTCAATTATCCTCAAACAAAAGAAGATGAACGATGTTTCGGGAAACATTTTAAATATTCATAATGATAACAACTCGTATTTAGAAGATTATCTTTAATTTTGTCCTAAATCTAATCTTTAAAAATAAAGATATATTTATGTTAGGAAACTTTTGTTTGATCACGTTGAATTTGAATAAATTTTTTACGTGTTGTCAACTGGTAGATTATCAAATTCCTCGCTAGTCATAGATAGGATTTGCCTCGATAGGCCAAGGTCGTGATAGATTAAAATTCTGAAACAGCCAACAGGAAAAGAAGACTGTAGTGACTGGTCGGATAGCTGGGAGACTTATACGCATCGCGCGAAGCAATGATCTCACCTTTTTGCTTAAGATCGCCCATGAATTATCAGCCTAGATCGAATTGAGTCATAGAGACGAGACTCAGGTACGTGAAACAATTATCCTGGCGTCTCTCGTTACGACTATTTCTGCATCGTCGTGTAAACAAGAATACTGTCACCGATGTTGGTAAACTGATCATTCATCGTGGACAAGAAACAGCTTAGTATCGTTTCGGTTTGGTTTATTTAATAATTCTGCAACGTATGTAGAATCTGAATAGTACAAGTTTCGTCCAAAGAAACATTCCTCGATCGAGGTGGTTGTAAATTTAACAATGATATTTATTAGTTACATAAAATCCATTCATTCGAACAACTGCATACGCGGGACAAATCGATAATTACACTTGTTATGCCTAATGACTTTATTTTCCAGCATCGTCTCGTTTGCTGATATAATACATGATCTCAAGATAATTAACTTGATAAATTGAATGAAATATACCGCGATCTCTATAGTTCTAAATTATAAAACAAACAAAAAAAAACGCGAGTTCAGTGGCTTCAACTATTCTCAAATGAATCACGGTGGTTAATTAACGTTGCCTTATATAAAATTAGTACAAACTTCTTCTGATCTTGAAAAACGAGACACTTTCACTGAACAGATGTTTCCCTGTTTTCCTTATTAAGAACACGCGACAAAAACTACTTGCTCCACTCGTTTAACTCGTTGACATCTTTAATCGACTTTTTTCAATTATTATCAGCATATTTGTGCACGATATGCAACAACAAGTTACCCATCGCGAGCAAATAGGAGATAAACATTGCTGCGGTTTGCAGATACATGAAAATCGATCTGACGATGAATCGGTTGGCGAGACACTTTCGAGATCGTTGAATTTGAGATTTCGTTAATTTTCTTTTTTCTTTTTTACACAAATACCGAAAATGCGAAGACGAGACGACGGTAAACATCCGTCGCGACGGTAAATAGCAGAGTGATGGATTTGCGTTACTCTCAATGTTGCATAATGGCATTAGAATCGAAGGTGTGCAAAGATCGATGGCTATAAAAGCGACGACACAATGGATCGAAGCACAGTGCAATCGAAGTGTCACCAAGCTCATCACAATGGCTAGCAAAACGTTGTCGAACCTGAAGGTTCTGTCCAGTCTTCTACTTGTCGTCGCCATTTCGGCTCTACCGACTCCAGGTGGAACAATATTTGCATATTATTCTATATTTAATGGATAATTCTTTACTATTGACCTTTCATTTCATTCTTTTTTTGTCCTATTAACTCGTTCAGTATATTCCACATTATTGTCTTTCTTTTTATAAATTCATAAATTTATTTTGTACTACGGAAAATTCATGAAAACGATCCTCTTTGTTGAATTCATATACAACAACTCCGGGTAGGTATTAAAATTGAATTAAAATTGAATTCGAGGAAATAGTTTCCTGATTCTACCATTCATTTGTTCCATTAACTAATTAACTACCAAATGACTTCTTTTTATATAACCTCGTGTCTATTAGCGGTCTACGTACAAATATAAAATAATTTATCCATATATAATGCAATTTTCAGATTCAAGTGAAGATCCAGCAGTTGATCCCATAATTGACGATGACGTTACCTTGGCGACTGACCTGCAGCCTCCCCCAAAACCTAACGATAGCGAGTTAGTGTTCTACGTGGTAAATGTCTATGGTTCGAAGAATTCCAGTGACGAGTCTTCGGAAGGCAATCTCGATACCGATCTGATCGAGAAAGTACCAAGATTGACAGGTGACTAAACATGAATTATGCAGTTGGCGTCGTTAGCCTTCGGTTGCCATTGCCAGTTGTAGTAAGCCCAGAGAAAAAAAGAGAATCGAGAGTTATGCAACATTAATTATTAAGAAAGAATTGATACGAACAGAGAATTGTATATGTATAATAAACTTTGGATATACTGTCTGATAGATATTTAATATGGAATTGATTCCCTGCATGAATTTCATTTCATTTTATTTTAAAGAGGAAGTTGTTTTCTTGTTATTATAAAATGAACCTCGAACAGGCTCAAAGGCCACCACGTTCGTGGTCATCGAGCTCGACGACAGCGACGAGGAAACCGACGACCCGGTGGATCTCGACGACTTGGCGTTCGGTCTAGAAATCATAGAGGGTTTCAACGTGGATAAAATCGAAAAGAATGGCGAAACGAGACTACTCAAAGTGACCGCTTATGACAGTGGCGATAACGACGTAGAATCCACCAAGTCCAAGCTGGAAAAGATTGCGAAGGATCGTAACAAGAGATCACCCTCTTCCGTGTGTAAACTGAGTTTTAAAATGCTATAGTTCGTTCGTTCGCTATAGTTATCGTGAAAAAAAAGTGAAAACAAAAAATGGGTTTAAAATCCCTTCTTCCTTGGTGAAAAATAAATTACCATAGAATCTTTAATCAAAACTTTTAGAAAGACTCCGACATATATGTATAAGAGTGTTATAAATATATGCATAATGTTTCAAACAATGTATTATTTAATTACATACTTTTAGCATTCCACTCCCCTCCACAAAAAAAAAAACAGTATCTTGGTTTACATGTTAAATTTGAAAATAAATGTAATCAAATCTTCATTGAATCGCCATAATCACGCTTTTCTAGCGATGATCTAATCAATGAGAGTTTCATGAAGTTCAGTGACTTCAAGTATCGTCGACTGACTCACGACGGCATAATTAACATTTCCATATACAAATTTAATACAAACGAGAAGAATACTTTCACCCAACAGATGTTTGTAATTTTTCCTTCTTCAGAACACGCGAGATCTACTTATAGTAACCGTTCAGCTCACCGACGTCCTTAATCGACTTTTTGCAATCAGAGTCGTTATACATGCGAGCGATGTACAACAGCAAATTGACAATTGCAAACAAACAGGAGATAAACATTGTGCCGATTCGCGTCTACATAGAAATGAATCTGACGACGAATCAAATAGGCGAATCAAGCGAAACACTTACAGAATCGTTCCTCGTAAACTTTCGATTTTCTGTCATGAATCGTGGCAAACGGTATCGAGTGGTTTGGTAATTATTGCTATCCACTTCCATCGCCGGGGAATGCAACGATACTCGCTTCAGCCTTGGGCAACAAAATGAAGTGCAACGGATTCACACGGACGGAACAACGCAATTGTCAATGATTAAGGAAAAGATGCTACGAAGTGTTATTATACTTACGTAGCTCCGCATAATAAACTTGTAATCGTATACGGTAATTCGTATTTTCTTCTCAAGAGATATTAACGATCATCGACAACGTTCCGCAATTATTTTACGTGTTCCCTTCCATGAATGATATTTTTCATCGCTCTTTGTTACAAGGAACGCGTCATATTTCCTTGGAAACGGTTACGAATTATGTAAATCGTAAAGAATTACAAGTCCGTTTCTTGATTTTTGGTTATTTTACAACGTTACGCGCGAAGTTGGACGCGGCAGAATGTAAACATTATTTCCAAATTCATTGTCACTAAATAAAACAGCTCCATCTACCTAGCACTACTCTTCTTCACATCGGATTTCCCAAGAAATCCCAAAAATGACGACCGAAACCATTCGAGAGCGTCGTAATTGAAACCACGCTGTCAACAATTATTAATTATCATCCTTCTACCGAAGTTGACTTTCTTCTCCGAGAGATCGTGTTATCTATCGCCACCGCAAAGTGCAAACTCCACTCAGAATATGCGTATTAACCGCAGAAATCGGTTAATTTATTCGAGGAATTGACAGATATTTTCCTAAACGATACGTTATCGATATAGTTCACGCGACGTCTCCATAAGTCATACGTACAGTGCTTCCAAGTTAAGTTGCCGAGTGTCAACAAGCCGAAGGGGGCCGGGACAAGGGGACTAGGCAGCTCGCTTCACAGTATATAGTAATAAGATATCACAAAATCACTTACTTAGCCCTTGAATTTGGAAAATCAGGCTTCTAAGGTTGAAGCAACTTAAAGAGAAAATTTTTCGATAATTATTCTCTTTGTCATTTGCTTTCGTTACTATTACGTTTCTTTCCGACGACTTTTCGATAGCCATTCGTTGCTAACCGCGTGGCCAATAACAAAAATACTCGACAAATCTGACTCGACGACGACTTAACTCGGTAGCATGGTGTACGTCCACTGTACGAACACGATATCGGAATGTTTCAGTTGTCGACGGTGATCCTCCAACTGTCGATTTCGTCGTCTGCTCGGCCACTGATTGTACTCTCTTGCGTTTCGTCGAAACGGGCGTAATTAACGACGGGCGAACCGTGCTGAACGTTTATTGCGAATTCACGTCACTCTAATAACAGCAACGTAACAGATCTCACGTATCGACGGAACAGGAATCCCCGCGGAAAAACCGAAAAAAGTGCAAGAGATGCAGCCGGCCGGTAAACAGCCGACCGCGACGGAAATCGGCGGAGTGGTGGGTTCGCGTTACTCGCGATGTTACATAATTAGAATAGAATCGTGCGTGTGTAAAGATCGATGGATATAAAAGCGGCGAGATGAAAGGATCGGAGCACAGTGCGACTGGAGAGTCCTAGAGCTCTTCGGAATGATCAGTGAAACGTCGTGGAGCCTGAGGGCTCTGGCCCTGCTACTAGTTGTCGCGGCCATTTCGGCCCTACCAACTTCAGGTAGGAACATACTCGAACAACGACTTCGTTTTTTGTGATTTCGACTCGTTTTCTTCTTCCATTAATCAGTTAAGTGCCGAATTATTGCTTTTTTTTTCTAGTGAATTCGTTTTTATTTTCTACACTTTGTGCCGGAAACAATTCGTGAAAATAATATTTCTTGTCTCTCTGTTTCATTTAATGTATGTAGAATATACGCTCTGAGAATAAGTATAAAACTCATGGCTGTATTTATTAATCATATACGATTTTTGAATTCAGTGCGAATTTTCTTCGATAAAGCTGTCTGGGAGAGATCTATTTTTTTAGTGAAAAATTGTATTATCATAAAATAGCACTAACCGATACTTAGATCGATATTTATCAATTGATATATGGAAATATTGCAGCCTAGAAAACTAAAGTACGTTATTATCGAACGCGATAACTTTTTTATTCGTGACGCGTTAGAAATAAAATTTAGGGAAATGTTCCAGTGCAGTTTATTCCCAACCTACCGTGTTCCCAATGTCATATTTCTTACAGATCTCATTTTATTCATCCGAATCTTTAAATAGCATGATGACGCGTGATGTGCTAACCGCGATCATTTTAAAAAGTTCGAGACTTCGTACAGATAAACTTACATTCACTGCTTCTATACGTGCATTCTATAAATACCATATTATTTATTTATCATGTTCACAGATCTAAGCACATACATCTGTAATATATAGTCATATGTACATACGAATATATATGTTTATTTGTAAATTTGAAATGGATTGGATCTGTACGTACATAATGAAAGAAGCATACAGTACATGAAATATGAATATATAAGAAATAAATAATGATGAATAAATAAATTTCGATATGTTTATAACTGATCCATGATCATATGATTTCTAGATCCTAGTGCGGATGTAGTAATTGATCCGATAATTGTCGACGACACTACCTTGTCGACTGAGCTGAAGCCTCCACCGATACCTGAGAAGGAACATCAGTACGTGCTCTTCGTTATAAATCTCTTCGCAGTGAAGAACTCCAGTGGCGAGTCTGCCGAAGAAATATTCGAAAACGAAGTAGTTGAGAAAGTACCAAGCCTGCTAGGTAACTAAACATGATTTATGCAGTTGGTATCATTAGCATTCGTTTGACATTGCCAGTCGTAGGACATGCAGAGAGAATAAACGAAAAAAAAAGAAATTCATGCAGCATTAATTATTCAAAAATTGATATAGTATAAATAACAAACTGCAAATGACACGCTTAGGATATACTGTATCATAAATATTTCAGAACGAATGCAATCGACCTCCTTCCCTTGCACGAAATTTATTTTATTTTTTAAAGACAACTATAACAGACAACTATATTAGACAACTATAAT
This sequence comes from Hylaeus volcanicus, assembly GCF_026283585.1. NCBI lineage: Eukaryota > Metazoa > Arthropoda > Insecta > Hymenoptera > Colletidae > Hylaeus > Hylaeus volcanicus. Next base: position 5,233,713 of record NC_071980.1, on the reverse strand, counting down.
AACATTGAAAATCAAATTCGATAGGTTGAATCTCCTTGAAGTATCATTCATGCTAGCTTGATAAATATAGAACTGAGTAAGACGCATTTAACGATCTCCTAACAGGAATTAATCGCAACAGTCAATAGTTTATCGTACACGTGACACAAAGGCACACTATAATTCCAAAGTTATCGCAGCAACTGTAAACACCAACATCGGTCAGTTCTAAGTAAATAATTTATAATACTTGTGCTAGCTCCAGCGTACGCAAATGGCTCTTTCCGAAACCTTGATTTTAAAAATCACAGATGTGAATATGGCGTTCCCATACATTTGAATTCCCTTCCGGGGACCCTTAGCACAATAAAAATTCCACTTTCCCGTATAAAACAATTGCATCGGAATAATAAAGATGCGTTTCGAACAGGACCGTTGGCCACCGTGTTCCTGCTCGTCGAGGTCGACGGCAACGACACGGAAACCAACGAGCCGGTGAATCTCGATGAAGTGGCGACAGACCTCGAAGACGTCGAGGGTTTCAAAGTGGAGAAGATCAAGGAGAATGGCGAGACGAAATTGCTCAAAGTGAATCTGGATCAGAATGACATCGACGGCATGATGCCGTCGAAATCGAAGCTGGAGAAGATGACGAAAGTCCGTAACAAGAGGTCACCCTGTCTGAAGTGCAAACTGAAAGGTTTCCATGGCGGCGGAGGTGGATACGGCGGCGGAGGCGGAGGTGGATACGGAGGCGGAGGCGGAGGTGGGTTCGGTGGCGGACTTGGCGGTGGAAGCGGCCTGAGCGGAGGAGGATATAACAAGGGCGGTTGCGGTGGAGGAGGCTGTGGGGGTGGTGGATACCCTGGGGGAGGCGGAGGTTATCCAGGAGGTGGTGGCTATTATCCTGGCGGTGGAGGAGGATGCGGTGGAGGAGGTTGCGGAGGTGGCTATCCTAGTGGTGGCGGTGGCTATCCAGGAGGTGGTGGCGGTGGCTACCCAGGAGGTGGTGGCGGTGGCTACCCAGGAGGTGGTGGAGGTGGGTATCCTAGCGGTGAAGGTGGGTATCCTAGCGGTGGAGGTTGTGGTGAAGGAGGTTGCACAGGTGGCTATGGTCACCCCAGCGGTGGTAGTCATCACCATGGTGGCTATCAACAAAAAGGATATTAATCTGGTGGAGGTAATTTAGAACCGAATGTATTCTAAGTTTGCATTAGAGTTAACACGTTGACCGTCACGTCACTCACAGATGGTGGTTTAATAACTTTACTTTTATCATTTAATAATAGTCGGTTAATAACAAGTATTGCACGCTTTGGCTATGACGCACACACTAAAACAATTTGCTGCAGTAAATACCGATAACATTATGCAACAAATGCCAAATTAACAGTATTACTTATCAGAAGTAGATACTAACACCTTTCATACTCCTAAATAGAAATAACTGTGGCAGAAGTAGTACTGCATTAATTTAAAACAAATTGCTAACAAGGAGTAATGAATTAATAATAATCTCAACGCTTGAGTAGATATACTAACATCCTCAATTTTAAAGCATGCAGTAGAGAGATAATAATAACTTCCGGAAAGAAAATTTTTGATGCAATCGCCAAAAGATAATTTCAATTACGTGGCAATCTAACGATGTGTTATCAATGAAAGCGACGACAGTGTCTCGCGTGTCATGTGGCTCAAACAGCTTGCAAACTGTTATGAAAAGAAGCAGCACGCCACCATGAAGAACTGCAGCAACGCTTCCGCTTCTGACGCTCAATGTTTTTTTATAGGAAGCAAAACAATTGGTGTTATACCCGTAGTTGTTGTACCTGTTGCAGTTGGTTACCCATCTTATCACCAGCCGTCTGGGGGAGGTTGCAATACATGGTACGTTCTTCCAATTTTATACTATTTATTTTCATTCATCATATTACTTATTTTATACTATTTATTTCATCCTGTATAATTGTGTCATCATAATTAATTTTGTGTTGAAATTTTGATCGACTGGATCTAATATATTTTCGTTTCCATGGTACTTTAGTGGCGGCGGCGGTGGCGGAGGTTCGTACGCCCAAGCTTCCGCATCAGCAGGAAGTTGGTACGTACAAAGTTTCATTCATCTATCAAACGAAGCCAACCCCAAGTTATCCCTTCGTCAAATTTTCTGACGTTCTTTTCTTCTTTCTAGGGGTAAATAAACCACTGGGAAACATCAAGAGTGGAAAAGTTGCCAGTCGTCATGCTGCCGATAGTCAAATAACCGCAACGATCTATCGAACCGAAACACGTTAACACCCCGATCATGTTAATTTCACTACAATGTAACCGTCCGTCATCGCGATCGTCCATTTGTACAGTCACTCTGCCAAGAATCAAATAAACGAAGAAAAAAAACGAAAACTGAGAGAAAAAAAAAATTAACACCCTGGACAGGTTTGATTTTAATAAAATGCGAGGATTTATCGCGTTATTCGGCCTCCGAAGCGATTTCCAGGAAACGATCGCGGGTTCCATCCCGTGATTAATGTTCGTCGTTAACAGGGGAAGACGGGACGGGTTAACTAGCATCGTTTCGCATGCTGTGTGCTTTACGGCGTAGATTTTAATAGTTTATTCGATTTTACGATTCACGATGTACTTGAGTTTACGATCGCGGGACAATCGATCACTCGGACGAGGTTCGATTCAAACTCGCCTCGAACTTGGTAGCCTTACAGATACTCGGAAGAGAATGTAATGGGGTACAAATTGCTTTTTCATCGCTTCATTATCGATCCTGACGATTTACGCGGATGCAAGTGCGAATGGATCATAAGTATGTAGAAAATTGAAATTTACGTCTTAATCTCAAGTAGCTATTCGAAGAGTTCTCAATTTTATCGAGAAAAATTGATTAAGTTACAACTAGATGGAAACTGAATATGTCCTTTGCCTTGTCTATAATAACAAAATTCAAAAAAAAATTTTTTTTAATGTTAAAACAAAAAAAAAATTCTCGAATTTAAGCTACTGACAACTGTGTGCCCTTAAGAAGATAAATGTCTTCCAGCGAGTCAATCGTTTCCAGACTTGAATTTGCGAAAGTTATTTCCCGGGTACGTGTTTCTTTCGTTGCTTCTTTGTCGAAACACGATGTAGCTGGGACTTCTAACAGCAAGCATGAGCCTTGATAAAGTGGAAGACCGGTTGAGTTACTATTCCGACGTCCACGGCTCCTTATTGAATCTCCTGTCGGTAATCGGGTAACTCGGCGGAGGTACATTTACGTCCCAGACACACTCGTTCCTTTTTGCACGGAACGTGTAACGAGTTAGAGTATTTCCATGTAAAAAAAAAAGGAGAAAGAAGTTGCGTTGAGAAGGAAGACGAGCCACGATAGCTATCGATATGGAGAGTGAAAGCTAAGAGCAACCTTCCTTCTGATTGCTTGAAAATTTTGGCAATTGAGTTATGATCTCTATCTCTGGTAAATTAGTTGCTTTGATCAATATCGATAAGAGCGGTGATGATCATTATAAACTATTATTCGAATGCGATAGCGACAAGTAGAAGCTTAGAAGAGGACGATCATACTTCTGATTGCAGTTCGAATTGTTTATGGTTAGCTCTCTACTTTTGTCGAACTGGTTGCTTTAAGTTTATTGATATTGACAAGAGTGCAATCATTATTGCAAACGATTATTCGAATGTGACAGCGACAAGTGGTTCAATGAAACGGGCAGTGCGTTTCAAGCCTGCAGCGAAGACGATAAACATGTAAACGAAGGCCGACACGGCTACTTTATTACTAAACGTTTACATCACGTCACGTAGGATAACGCACGACGTAAATTAAAGATCGTACGTGGGTAATGATCATTAAGCATCGACGGAGATCGCGACTGTACTTTATGATAATTACCACAAGGACAAAACAAGGATCGGCGAAAGTGCGTTCGAAAAATAGTTAATTAAGATTTATAGAGATTCGATCGAATTTATAATATTAAGTTGGGTTCAGAGACTTCGTCAGTAAGATCGAGAAACGGTGGCCATCTGTGGTCAAAGTAGAAAATTAATAACGGAGTACAAAACTTATCGACTAATTTCAGCGATATTGTTGCTTAGTATAAATTTAGCCCCTTGCCGAGCTGCAGCTTCCGCGACACGGTTTAAGCGGTACTGTATCGTTGTGCGTATACATCTGGCAAGTAGCAAGTCCGTGGTGTAATTATGGCGCGAGTTGGGTGAACATAACGGTGAAGTTTTGATTCTTTTCTCTATTTTTCCGAGTCCGCGCGCGCGTGCGGAACAAATTCCGCACCTAAAGCGAAGTCCGAGTTTCCGAGTTCGCGCAGAAGATTATATTCGAACTCGTCGCGAATATAAATTACTATCATCTTCGTAAATTTTATTTTAACACATCATTTAATAATAATTTATTTTATATAATGTCGCGGTTTGTTACATTGGCAATATTATTTCGTTAGAAAGTCCTGCGATTAAAGAGACAAAAACTGCCATAACCATGGAAGTATGATTGCCATTAACAATTCACGATAGTATTTAAATATCGTAGGTTTTAAGCACGGATAATGCTCAACCGTGAATCATTGCGGAGGCAGAGATTAACAGGGTACTCGTTGGAAACAGAGTGAAAATGTGGGTCTGCAGGTCGTCGAATGACTTGCGTCCGAGACTCGATCACGGATAGTAGTTTTCCAATCCTCTTCTTCGTCATCTTCTTCGTCACAATTCGCGAGTATTTCCCGGTCGTTGACCGTCGCCGTCGGCGAAAGACCCTCGAGGTCTTCGGGACCAAGCGGACGCAATGAGGAAAAACTGGGCGAACCAGGGGCGAATCACAAAAACTCACTCCGACGGGTGAAGTAATCGGACCTTGGTTTCTCCTTCGATCTATTCGAGCAGGCTACGCGAGTCGAAATTTTGCACGGTCGTGTCAGAAAAATCAAAATCACGTGTATACTTTTATTCCTTGCTTGAAACAGTCTCGCTTCCCGGTGAACAAAACTTAGGAATGAGAAATTAAAGTGTATCACTCTTCCTTAACCATTCACCGCAAAACACCCGTGAATCCAATAAAACAAGACTCGATCATTTCAATAATTTCATTTTTTTTGTAAATAATTTCCTCGCATCTAAGAACGATCGTATATAATTTTTCCTTCGGGTGTTTCATCTCAGACAAAATGATTAATCGTTTTTCGTGAAATTGTACACCTGGTACTTCCACTGTCACGTATCAGCAACATGATCGCGTGACTAATTCATCCAGAATAACGTGCTCTGCCCTGGCACGCGTACACGAGATCCATTCCAGGTCTTATTCGTTACGGATTACAGTATCGAGTCGATAAATTCGATCGTTCGAGAGAGATTAATCGGTTTTCGTTGGGTCAATGTCTCGTACAGTATGTATACGTGGACGTGGACACTGCTGACCCAGTTTGCAACCCGTTATTCCGAATAGGTTATTTTTTTATGGTCGCTAATAAAGTGGCGATGCTAATGACTGTAGTTAACGCCAGCTCGATTCGATCATATCACGCACACAGTGAACGACGAAAGTATTCGTACAGGAAAAGGTTTATGTCCAGAAAAAGATTGAAATTCCGTTGGGAATTGAAAAAAGAGTATTTCAAGTAACTGATAGCAAATAGACTATAAATAAACGTAAAATTCACCGATATGCAAACAAATCGCATGGAAAGATTTTGTCAATTCTTTCAGCTACTAAAAAAAGCTACCAACTTTTATCCGAAACCAGTATTCTAACACAACCAGAAAAGTGAAAGCTTCGTCTCTGATAACGCGCCTGCGATAAGACGCAAGTTGAAGTAACGAAGAATCGTCGAACAAAACGGCGTTTGACTTCTTTAAAGTGGCACTTCTCTTTTTGCTTGCGATTCATACGAGGTGGCTTAAGTTTCACGGTGATTACAGAACGGCAAGGCTTTAATTTAATCCGCGATGTTAGGGATCGTAAACGAAACCGGTTGCATCCAGCTCGAATCGACGATTCTAAGCGCCCGACACCGATGTCTGCGTTCCCATGCAGATTTTCCAACGCCCCGCGAAAAACGGTTGCCAACCGCGGAAAGGTTCGAACGACCGGAACAACGTTGGCCCAATTCGCCAACGGGACACATAACAAACGGTCTTCAACGACAATTTCCCGCGACCCGCGATGCAACAAGAACATCCTGTTTGGCAATTGCTACCGATCTAGCCGCTGCCACGTTCCACGATGCGCGCCCGCGCATGAAAATCGACCGAAAACCTGATCCGAAAACGCGCCGGGAATCGATTACGGTGCCTATTTTCTAGGAGTTATTCTTAGCCGAATCTTACTTTCCATTCGTGGTGTCGATGGCGCGAGAACAATGGGAGGAATAAAAAGTGGAGCAGATAACGATGGGTAACGCTTTTAAATTTTTTACTACGATATCTTCGTTATTTGTGAATATTCTGCAAAATGTTTTAGGTAAATATTCGATGGAATTAAATTTCCCAGAAGAAAGTTCAATAAACTTTTTCTGCATCTAGAATAATAAGGAAGAAATTGAACGAAGTCTTCGTTTGGTCTTTGGTTACAGAGTCCGTCTTATTTTATGTCAATGTATTTAGTTCCAGTAAATGAACTTCCGTAATGCAGCAATACTTTGGTAATAGAAATCTAATATGAAATTTCCAGTAACCTGGTGTCAACCGCGACTGCCTTTCAGATTAACACTGCGCATCAAAAGCGAATCATATTCAACGCGGAGATATGCGGAACGAATTAACCTAAGTAGGGAACTCACTCCGAACATAAGTAGTGCAAGCAATGCACGTACTTCCACTTTCGAATAAAGATAGCAACATAACGACCAATTTAGCGTAAATTTCTCACCAATTTGCAATAAATTTCTTGCTAGCGGAGTGATACAGCAGAAAACGAATAGCGATTAGTTAGACGATAAGTGTTTGCATCGAACCGGTTTCCACCTGGATCTGTTCCTTATTGCCAGGTGAAAACGTGGCGATTTCCAGTCGGTGATGCCTTTCGATTCGATTTCCTGACCGGAGCATCTTTCTCCCCGAAAATAATATTGAAAGTACACGCGGATCGACCTGCTTAACCTGAAGTGTAACTGTGTCAACGGGCGAGAGATTATGCACGCGCATCCGGCAATACAGTATCTACTATGTGGTCACTTACATCCTTCTTTAACACGCGTGAGCGGAAAGGGGGACGTCGATCGATGATGCGCTGCTAATCAGCCAGCGGAGCCCTGACTCGTGTCGAGCAATGTAAAACAGAAAGTGACGTAATTTTTAATTACCTGTAATTCCAGTTCTGGATAATACGTATGAATGATAGTATCCGTTTCGATTAATTTATTTGAAATGAAGTGTTTGGACGAAATCCAAAAGAAATGAAATGAACGAGGCAAGTAAACGAGGCAAATGAAAGAGATAAAATTCCAGAAATTAGAAACAATAAACAGTACCGAGTCTAGTCCACTTCGAACACTACGAACAATTTCAAATAAATCAAAACAAAAAACCTACAATATTTGACCCTGTCCAAAGAAGATCCACCACAGAAAATAAACAAAATTGGTAACCAATTACAGAGACTGTGCATATCCAAGTTACATTCCAACCGAAAAGAAGAAGAGTACGCGTAATTTATGCAAACCGCCCCACAAAATGCCGCCGGGGAAAAAGGTCTTAATGTATGTATGTATCAATTGATAAACGCGACACGTAAAACGGAAAGTGATGCAATTTTAAATCCCGTCGGAGATGGTGTCACGCGTGCATCGAGCTGTTCCCAAACCTGTTGAGCGTTGCAACGAGAATGAGTAGAACGTTTGAGGAGACTACACGAATCGTCGAGTACGTGCTGTGATCCTGACCTTTCGTTCAGGATACATCATCGCCCCCGAGGCTAGAACGTCGCACAATAAGACAGCATTAAAATTGAACGGTGGGTCACATCACGGTGTGCAAATCACCAGGTGCATCAAGGTTAGACTGCTTAGGTTGTTCAACGAATTTTGGGTATTTTAATTTTTTTATTTGCTTAGCTTGTTTCATTTGCTGTATTTACTTCATTTCCTTTATCTGTTTCATTCGCTTCGTTTCTTTTAATTACTGCGTTACCTCCATGTCTTCCACTTGCTTCATCCGTTTCATTTACTTCACATATTTCGTTTCCTTCGTTTGCTACATCTGCTACACTTTCTTTATTTGCTTCACTTGCCTCGTGCATTCAGTTGCTTCAGTTATTTCATAAACGAAGTCACAGAAATTCATAAATCACGTTAGATCTCGAATGCATCGAAAATGGATTCTGGATATTATTCGCGGTTATAAATGACTGCCATTCAACGGTTTACAGGAGACTTCATTGCGACGCATAGGAACTCCGAGAGATATCTAGACAGGATCGAAACGCGACGTACGGAGCCGCCATTACGATTTATCAATCTTTATCGTTCGTGGATCAATCTGGCCTTCGATTCGCAAGACTTACGCGCCGGCGTTCCACGAAACGGACTCACTCGAACGATCAGGAAGAAGAAGAGGACTCAAGGTCGAAGATCCTTCGCTGCCAAGGTATGATTATTATCTGCGAGACGCGAAGGACCCTGTTCTTAACCCAGATAGTCCTCGAGCATCTGAAGGAGTTTCGAGATTTCGTTTTTGAACAAAGTATTTTTGTATCGAGAAGGAATACAAAAGATGGTTGGATCCTATCAAATCTCTTAGCTCAAATTTACTACTAACAATTATTACAAAATTAGCCCGTCGAAGGATACTTTTATTCGAAGCTCCCAACCAAAATACGTCTCTCATAAATCATCTATCGAAATTGTTATCAAACCAGTCGTCGAACGAGCCATTTTGACCCCGAACCACTCGAAATTTCAAATCCCTTCCCCGAGTCTCGCCAATGTTTATTTATTTCGATTACCGGTGACCCAGCGCGCATACGAACGGTCGAGTATGTGCCTTCCCTTCCTCGAAGCGAAGGAGCCGCCGAAGAGGAATCCTGGTAACAGGACGAAAAAGCAGGCTGAAACGCGGCACGTTCCGCGATCGATCGGTTTCCTAGAAACGGCTGACGGGAGGCGTCCTAATAAACAACGGGCCCCGATTGCCGAAAGTAAAGGAAGATTGAACTTTTTGCTCGAGTATTAACGGAATGGTTAACCCCGAGGGAACAGTCCCTGGCATAGTCTGCGAGCAGAATGGGGGTAGGAGGGGACGGTACATATAAAGGAGCGAGCCCCGTGCCACGGGGGCTCAGTACCGTTCAAAGATGCAGGCTGCCGAGATGCTGCGTGGTACCAGGGCATACGTCTACCATCTTGTGCTTCTAATGTCTCTCTCCGTTGACTATGCCCGTGAGTAAAAAATATTCGAAAATCCCGCGTGGAACGTGCCGAAATACGAATCCCACGAGGTGCTCGATCGAGCCGTGGGACGATCGAGTGGCGATGCCGGAGCGACGATTTCTCGCGTTCGAATACCGCTTCGTGTGAACGACGGGGATATCTGTGATCGATTATGGATCGAGTGGTCGAAACGGAACCGCCTACGCTACCGGAATGTGCACGTACGAGCGGAGCAGTCGATCGGGTGAAGTGTGCATTCTGCATTCGAATGGTCGCCGAGGTTTCGTGATCGAGCGCGAGAAACGACACGTCTGGGGCGAATCGAAGTGAATCGAAGCCGGGGATCGTTATGTTAACGCTTGCGAACGGGAGTGTACATAAAATTATACGCGTGGAACGTGGTCGGCGGTTTGTTGGATCGATGCGTGAGCGATGAGCGACCTGCTGGGTGAGGATCGATCAAGTTTCGTGGATCATCGAGTGACTGCAACAACAGAGGCTAACATTTACGAGTATAACTTTGATTTTAAGAAGAAGTTTGAAGTATACGGATGATATTGATCGGCTTGGTAGTTTCGATGTTAAACGAAAATCTTCGTTACTTGAATTTTCTAAGACAGGGAATTTACAGTTTGGTTTATAAGTTAACGACTATTCGAGTAGGTATTCGAATAGAGTGAACCTTACATACGAGAAGAAACGCAGAGAGGACGTACCGTGGTGTATCTACGGCTGAATAATAATAATGTGTAAATAGCGAATAGTATGAATAATGAATATCAGGAAATACTTCGCTTCTAGCGAACCAAAGAACCAAGATCCACACAAGAAATACGTACACGCCTATGTCCTGGACGAAAGATTAACAGATATTAAATTAATAAAATAGATTTGTTAAACGTTATATTCAATTTTTACTGAAAAACAGAGGTTGCTCATCGCTGTGTTAGATCATGGGATATTTAAATCGGTGATCCCGTATCCTCATCGTCGCGCATCCCGCATAAATACCCCCGGTGAAGCTTCGATCAGAAATCGATTCGTAATCATTGAAGATGTTTCATTGCTACAGGACTCGTATCTTGCACGATGAACGTCTATTTGTGGACTATCACTTAGTACATACATAAGTACATGTAATCGCGAATTATCATGTCTCAAAGGCCGCCGCTTCTTTAACGTATCTTTAATTCGATCTTAATTTCTTATAGATCCATTCCCGCTCCAACTATTACCTAGCATCCCGGGTTATATCCCCGTTTATATAAGGCACGGGGATCAACCATTGGAGGAAATAAATCCCGCATTAGCAGAGGCGTTTCACGAAGGATCGAGCTTACCTAAGGTGACCCGAGACAATTTAACACGTACCATTTCATCCTCTCGCTAAAAGTTAGCACTTATTTTGCCTTCAACGAAAAATAAAGGAAAAAGAAAGAAAGTGTCTTTTAGATTCCCCGGTCAAATTATTCGACGACTAACGATATCTTTGAACGTCGCGTTGCAGAAGAACTTAGCTAACGTCGAAGGTCCGGCCGCTATCAGCCTCGAGGAGGACGAGGAAAGCAAAATCCACGTGGAAGCTGTGCACGTCAGACAGGTGGATAACGATGTACCAACCAAAGACGAGAAGATGAAACCAGCGGATGAGGAACCGACGGAAACGTCCAAGAAAAAAGCAGTCTCTCAGCCAGTAGTCAAAGTATGCATTGGATTCGAATTTATATTACTACATCAACTATCCTAATTGTTCTATTACCCACATTACTTAAATTAATCGAAATTCCAACGTTTTTATCGCGTCTCGAGTCACTTATCATCGACTATCTCGGTACGTGGTTATTATTTCACGGTAATTGCATGCGCCTGACGACAATCGATGCGACATTTCCGAGAAATATCATTAGCAGTATTTTAAACTGTGTACATAGCTTCTACACACGTACTTCTACATTTTTATTTTTAATTGACGTTCGCGCACAATGGCTAATCTAAGGAAGAAATCGATGACTCATTAAATCGCTTGTCGTCTCAACTTATACCCTGTTCATAGGAGTAAATTAACACCGTCAGCGAACATTATTCATACATTTAAGATAAATATCTGCGTGGCTTGACAGAGACAATCGATTCTTTCACCGTGAACGATGAATATAGTACGTTCAGAGATTTTACTAAAACTATCGAATATATTAATTTACGACTGATCAATGTCGATCTACTAAATATCATAATGATATTCAAAACAAAATGAATCATTCTGAATTACTAAATAAATCATTCAATCGTTTGATTTTCAAGGTCCTACCGTTGACCGAAGAAGAAGAGAAAGCCCTGAAGGACCTCCGAGTCGAAATTGAGGAGGAAACGGAGAATTCGTACGGTGTGCCCCATTCGAGCCCGAATCCGATCGAATTATCGTCGGACAAACCTCAACGCAGGAAGAACGTACGAACTTTTAGACCAGTTGTGAAAGTCGATCAAATCATTATCGACGAATCAGTCAAACCGGATCTTCGCCTAAGCGAGGACGCACGGCATTCTTCCATGGACGAGGACGCCTCCGCGTCCATACTTACTGACGAAATACTACCTGTCAAGGAACAACGTCTTCCCAACGTCCTCTCCAACGTTCGGAAGCTAGCCCTCACGCCAAAAATGGCGCTTCAATTGGAGAAGGAACGGATAGAGAATCAATCGTTAGAAGAGAAATCAAAATGACACCCCTCGTAGTGATACTTATTTATAGCAATACGGATAATCGACAATTTTGTGATAAATACTTGTTTAAATAGATCTTACGGGTTTTTCTTTATCGTCCACTGTTACGAATCGAATAACATTACGGTTTAAACTCGATTAAAGTGTGTGCGAAATTTTTAGTATATCTTTTCTCGATCGTAGGGCCAAAGTGATCGAAACATCGTATTATAATCAACTTTAAATTTCGTAAAATCGATAAAACTGATTTATTTCGTAACAAACATTACAAAGGCGTAGAAATGACGTTTCGCGTATACGTGTAGTTCACTCGACAGAAGATAGAGAATTCGAAGTTATCATCGGGTGTTCGAACCGTCCACGGAACACGACTACTCGTTTGTTACTTTCTTATCAATTTCTTCCTCTGATCGACATTCCGTTGCCAGTTTCACGCGTCTCTATCCTGTAATCGTTGTTGGCGCCATTCAAAACCAGCAGAGCAGGTATCACGTTCGCCTCGTTGCTCCTGGAAATCTTCGGCGCGAATTTGATATTTTCCAGGGTGTTTTCATTCACGCTTATACTCAAATATCGCCGTCGATCTTGAAGGAATCTCGCGCTGGACAGAACGAACGTATTATTTCCAAACGTGCACGCGAAGGCTGGCAGGTATTGCTTGACTTCCGGTATGTAGACGTCGCGAATCGCTCCGCAATGGACGTTGGGTGGATCCATTCGTTCCTTTGAAAGATGTCGAGGTTTCTCTTCTTCGTATCTTCCGCTGCTTTTCGATGACGCGTCGAACATTTTCGCCATCAGACTTCGATCCGACGATCTCTGATCGGGAACAGCGATTTGAACGTTGGCGATTTTGGACAGAGAAAATATTAAGCACATGTCTTTGTTTCCGTAAGGACACGAGTTGTCGCTCCTCTTCTTAGGTTTCTTCGCGCTGGATTCTTCACGATGATGGCTGCTTACAGCTTCCCTCTTCAAGGGTGGATCCTCGATTATTTCGCCGTCCATACTTTCGTCCACCGATCGATCTAGATCTCCTAGGCTCTTCAGGGTACTGCTATCGAACTTGGGAGCCCCGTTTTGTATGGTTCTACCCTCGATAGAGAGAATAACGTTTGTGAACAGCACAAAGAGGATCGATCGTCCTCGAAGCATTTTGACGTCGTTTTTCAGCGCGACCATATAGCCCATGTGACAGCGCGGTGGACACTGACTCTGTGTCGGAAGAAAGAAATGTTCCTGTGAGCGAGCAGGCAAGCAAGGTGCACGGGAGACAGAAGATTGGCCCGTTGCGTTCACACCAGTGGTTCTTAACCTTTTTTATACTCCCGGTATAGGATTCCTAAAGCTTGTGGCAGTGGTTCGAAGAAGATTCTTAAGGGACAGCTTAAAAGAAGGCTTTTTATTTGTTCACCTAACTGTGCAGCTCGTAGGAAGATCCTTGATTTGTTTACCTTACTGTACAGTTTAAAAGTAGGTTTTTGATCTTTTTCCTCGCTATACACCTTATAGGAATATTCTTAATTTTTGTTTAGCTTACTTGTAAAACTTAAAAGAAAATTCTTGATCTTTTTGCTTCGCTATACAGGTCAAAGGTACATTTTTTTTTTATTTTTTCCCCTCACTGTATAGCTTCTTAGAACATCCTTAATTTATTTAGCTATGTACAGTTTAAAAAAAAGACATAAAATTAATAAAAAGAAAAAAGAAAGAAAAGAATCATTGGATCTGTCGACAAACATTTACAGGGCAGTGTGGATGACTTCCTGGGACAGTGGTATGCTACGACATAGTGGTTAAGAATCACTGGTCTACACTCTCGTTCATTTCGTGTGCGCTGACCTTATCTCCTGTGTAGACATCGCACAAACACCGTCAAATTCTGACCTATCTTTCAAAGAATTTCACTTCGACTTTGATCCTTTGTTTCGAGGGATGTTTTGTTGCTGCTAAGTATGTATCAACGAGTTTTCATTCTGACCACGCACGGGAAAAATATAAAACTGCGCGAAATGTGCGATTTTATATTTATTTATACGAACTTTAAATAAAAAAAAAAAGAAATGTAAGTTTTAATCCAGTCAGTATTTTTGATAATAACTGAGCTCTTCGAATGAAAAAGAAATCAACTTTCATTCATGATTTCTTCGAGCATTAATTTTGGTGGAGCCCCCTTCATAAGCACACCTACTATAATATTGCTTATGACACTTATTCTAAAATAATAAAAACATAATCCAGGACTGAATACGGGCACGGAAGGTACGATGTATTATTTTATTATTAAAATACACCTGTTTGTACGTCATACGGTTGTTGTTTAGTAAACAAATATGCATTGTAAACTAGGTACGACGAGATCATCCTTGATCCTGAAGATTGAAAGCTACTGCCCTCATGTTGCGACACTACAAACTACAAGGATCCATATTTAGAGAATTCTGCAACGTATAAAAAATCCGAGATTCGAATAAAATCGTTACTTATGTAGAAAAGTAAATCAGAGGCGGATAGTTGTTAAATTTGTTTTAAATTTTGTTACGTTGTACAATTGAAATAGAAGTCGGTAAGATAAATCGCTGACAGTGCAAGCGCGGTACACGTGCGCAATGTGATGTCAACAATTTATAACGTAATATGTGAGACGTCCGATTTTCGGAGCACGTACAGAGAGGAACAATGTATATCTTATTGTTATTTAAGTATTGATGGCACGATGGTGTAATTTTATATGTAACGCTGCATAGGGAACAGAGTTGTATAGCTGTAGAAATTATTGATTTCGAAACTATCGCGTGTGTCAAACATAATTTTTATTTTGAGCAATATTTTCATAATTATTTTTTGCTCTGTCTATCAGGAAGTGAAAGTAGATTCAATATTGTCGCGAAATTGTCATCAGATGGTGCGAAAAGGTTAAAATGCAGCGTTAAAATGGTACTTAACCTCAAAGTTCGCTGATCCTGATGATCGATTCTTCCTATATCATCGTATATTAATGAATGTGAGATAGCGATAAAACTAAAATAATATGGCGGGTCAGCAACATCCATTCCCATCTGGGTTTCCCAATGTACAACAATCTGCAATGCGTACCCAATTTGGTGGAGGACAAATGGTATCTGGTTTGATGGGCCCACAACAGGGTGGTAAGTACATTCACGATAAGGAAAATAATTGTAAAGTACAGATGGACAAGCGGATGATATCTCTCCAGGTATGGTAAGTCCTCAACAATTTGGAGTAGGTGTGGGTGTCGGAGTTGGGGTAGGTGGTGTAGGGACAAATGCTATGGGTATGCCTAGTGCTCAACAAGTACTAGCTCAGCAGCAACAACAACAGCAGTCTGTTGCAATGCAACAACAAATGCAGCAGATGCAACAACAGCAGTTACAATTACAACAGCAACAACAAGCTGCCATGGTGCAGCAAAATAGCCAAACGAGTAATCAAGCTACCACACCCCAAACACCTGTACAACCCACTCAACCACCACCTCAACAGCAACAACAAAATAAAGAATTTAACACTGCCAGTTTATGCAGATTTGGCCAAGAAACTGTGCAAGACATTGTCAGTCGTACTTTAGAAGTTTTTCAAACATTAAAACTCTTACAACCTCCGAATGGTATTTAGGATATAAATAATTAGAATTCTTTTCAGCATATGTTCAATTACATCGTTAGATGGATTATACAATTTTTAGGCATGGCTCAAGGGTCGAGTTTAGCTAATGAAAAGAAGAATAAAGTACAAGAACAACTAAGAACATTGAAATTATTATTCAAACGGTTAAGACTGATTTATGAAAAATGCAACGAAAACTGTCAACTTCAAGGTATGGAATATACACACATAGAAAGTTTAATTCCTTTGAAAGAAGAGTGGGATATGAAATCTGATGAGAAAAAGACATCTGAGGCTTACAGACTGGCTTGTGAAGAAAGCAAAGAAATTATGGAGGTTAGTCCAGATTATAATTTACTCAATAAAAAATGAAATACTAAGTTTTACAAATTATAAAATTAAGTTAAACTTTTTGCAGCAAGTTGTATTAAAAAATAGGCATCTCAAGGAAATAATTGATCACTTAAGGCGTATCATCTCAGAAATAAATACAATGTTAAACATGCGTCGATCTTAAACTATGTATTGTACATAAATATTTGTATAAGTTATTAAGAATATGTTAATAAATAAAGATACTATTTCCTACTGAAAAATAAAAATACCAGTGTCACTCACTAATACATGAAGACTTTATTGTGCAGTGTTAATGTTATCCACGTCGAAATGAATGATATCGGTGGCTCTCAACACTGCTTCTGGAATCTTTCCCAACGGTGTGTGCAAATTACGCACATACACCTCTAAACAATCCACATCACAGCCTCTAAACTCAGCAGAAACGTTCGTCTTCTCATATAAATGAAATTCTGCTTGCTTACCTGTAACAAATAAAGTGCATTTGACATTAGACACAGCTATTCAAATTTCTAAGCAAATGTTCGTTGTACAATTGCTGTCACGATGTAGGAATAAACGCGTACTATTTCCGTCGATGAAAATCAAATTTAACGAAATTTATAATCGAATGTTCGCGCATTAAGACAATTACAGCGTCGGTATTGGCGCCATATTTAAGCAATCGTGCGTGCAATTAAATTGATTTAAATTGTAAACGTGACGATTAATAAGTATCAGCGAGTCTACGCGGAAATTGGATAAATATTTTCCTAGCATTCGATTCGAAATAAAGGGGGTCAGACTGAAAAAAGCAAAACGTCGTACCAACAATTCCGGTAATCACTCGCAGAAATCGCTCGCGCAGAAATGCACGAGCTTCTTGTTTTTCAGGAGTCGCAAAGTCTAAGCCGGTGCTGTTTTCATTCAATTTTACAGTGTCTTCGATTGTAGTGGTCATCTTTTCCAAAAAAATTTCCGGCAGCGAAGAGCGAAGATTCCCTCCGAATGGCGGACATCAAGAGCACTACTGCGCAGCGTCGCTGTCATGCGCGCCAAATTTTAAAATCGAAAATATCAAGACTGGACCTTTTAACTAATAACAAGTACAGAAGATTGCAAGTTAAGATTCTAATCAACAAAACATGTTTAAGATACATTAAATTATTGTAAAAGTATGCTGAAACGTAGCATCTGTAAAGGATTCAAAGAATAGGACACAATCAAAAGAAAGAAACGAAGACCTATTAATTGAAGTACTTCCGGAAAATGAAAAAGTTTCTAATAGAAACCCACATATCCTAACGAGGAAGTGGAGATTGCCGTACATTATCATATTTTTAACGATATCTAAGAAACACACTTTCACGAAGTAGAACATGAGGGTGACCCGCAGGTTTTCAGTTTTGTTAGGCAGCTCCACTGGTTTTTCTTCACTCTCGTTCCAAGCATCGTGCAGTCACAATGAACATTTTCACCTTTTTGATTCTAAGTGCCAGCATTTGCTCTCCCGGTAAGTATTCATGGTCAACAATTCAAACTTATGGAAGTGGTGAATTATTTTTTTTCTTCTCTGAGAAGGATGTTTTACTAAGATTATTTATTACTTCAGGTCTGTTCTGCAATGCCACCGCAACGACTGAAAACGCAAAAATGATTCGCAAACCGATAGTGACATCAACTCTGAAGAATGATGACAGTGTAACGCAAGCGACACAGGTCTGGAAGAATTCATTACGCCTACTACAGAATCCATTGAAAATTGAAGACTTGAAAAAGATCGCGAACACGAAGGTAGACTTATCGAACAGGAAGAATAGATTTTTAGGACCTTTGGCTTTCCTAGCTGGTTTAAGTGTAGGCGGTATACCGGGTGTACCACCAAACGTGAACACCTATGCCAAAGCTTCACCAGCGAACTTAAATTTCGGTGCTTCCCAACTTCCGTTCCCTTATCAGTACTTGCCGCATCCCTACGTCTTGGCCACCTCCTTGGGGCTTTATCCTTTACTGAATCCTTCGGTGATGCAGGCGATCAACGGTGGTCAAAACGATTTTCAAACGTTGGCTCAGTATCAGCAAGTGTCGAATTTATTAGAGAATAAAAAACCGAACGACTTGTTGAACAACAACGACGAATATTCAAAGGAGTCCACGAAGGTTGAGAATCTCGGAACTCCGAACGACGTCGAAGAGAAGGCTGCCGAGAGTGCAGAATTGCCAGTCGAAGACATTCGGAACGCGGAAGAGAAGGTACGAATTTGGTAGGGCGAACAAATAGAAATTAGTCCAGGAAAATCACGTGACTTCCTGTCTATTTTCGATATACACTAAAACTATATAATATGTATATATGTAGACTCTAGTGCTGGGTATAATGTTAATAGAATATATAAATGTAGGAGTCAAAACATACTTCAATTAACATGTCTGTTCTACACCTGAGTACATAAAAATATTAATTCGCATAAGTACCCGCAGTATTGTACAGTAATAGTAACTTCTGTTTCCACTCATACGATAAGAAACTCCTCAGGGACACATTTATCTCAAACCTTCCAAAAATCTAAAAACTGCTTCTCATACCTATACCTCTGATCAATTTCCATATTAATTATCCATTTTGTTATTTTTTGTGACGATCCACAGGAGTCGAGCACCGTTATCGTATGCGACCTGCGAAAGGAATCGAAGAAGAAGGACGATAACTCCGTAAAGCTTGCCCCTGGAGACCTCGAAAAAGACAATTCGCCTGATTTTCGAGCAGGACCAAACACTAAGCCAGAAAATGTCATGCAAATGAAAAATACGACGATTAACAACGCGACCAGTCTGCCTTTCAACGGCTACTACGGTGGATATCCTCAAGACGTGCACCACGTCGACTTCACCACGGAAACGAACGAGTACCACGACTACGAGCACATTAATTACAATCTACCCACTTACGACAAACCCGTCAACTTTTACTCGGACGGCAGATATCATTATTACTCCAATCCCTCCGTCGATTCCTCACCCACGAACGACTTCCATCAGGAGCAGATACCCGAGTACGTATCCAACGATTTCAACGTTTACCCGTCCTACAATACGCCGCCATTTGCCAACGGTGGTTTCAGGCCTGTTACGCAGTGATATGATACACAGTAACGTGCTTTTTGAATATGTAGAACACGTTCGCGATAAGAACGATTCGTTAAACTTTCTACTGATTTAGGTTTAGGTAACAGTAAGTACGCGAAGTTCGATTAAATAAATGGAAATATGATTTTTCTTACTATATTTCTTGACTTGTTACACATCCTTGGTTCGATTTCTGCGTGTCGTGTGTGTGTGTTTTGTATACGGTTGATTGTAAATAATTGCGATTGTCTCGCGTGGTGGCAACAGCGTTATTGACTTTGGACTACCCTTGCGGATAATTGCTGCCTCGTCAGATTGTTGACGGAGTTCTGATAAGCAGGACCGTTTCGGCAAGTGTTGAAGACTGTTTAGAAAATGTACTGTGACGGGACGATAGTTTATTTATTATTTATTTGTTTAATGAACACACTGGATTCCCACGTTTCGGCGAGTAAGTATACCGAAGAATTATTTCATACTTGTCTAGTTAAATATAGACTCAGTTTTACGTTACTGAATATTTTTATTCCTTAACATGACGTACGACGCTCGTTAAAATTGAATAGTCACGTTTACTATAATAAATCCGAGATATATCTCACCAGCAACGGAGCTGCCAGTAATTTATTATTGCATTCGGCGAAACAGTTGCTCCATACTACTCGGTGGTTACTTTTCTAGAAATACATTCAATGATTCTCACCGATGACGTCAATGATTTTTCACGGGGTACAACGGCTGTTTCGCCATTTTCTGACACACCTATACCAACAAACATTCCTGCGACGTCGAATAAACAGGAGCCAGACCATCAGCACGAGAAATCATCATTTCGTAAAGAATACGAAACATCAGCTTCTAACGGTTCGAAATGAAACTTTAAGAAATATGCAGAAATATTCATTTTCACTGAAATTTTTGCTTGATTTGGCAGGAAAAAAGGAAAAGCGAAATGTTGATAAGGATGATAGCGTCGGTGTGCCGAGGGGAAAGCAAAAGAAAGCGAAAGAGTTGGGGCGTTTGTTGCTGAATAACGACTCGACCAGAAAATACGAGGACATTCACGACGATTATTTCGACGACGATGACGACGATTACTTCAAAGGCGCGAATGTTAAGAAGATGAACTGGGAGGACTATCAAAACGAGGATGGACCGAGTGTCATGGAGCTGATTGCTTTGGACGCGAGACACAAGAAACACAGGTAGCTTATCATAGTAAGAACCAGGTGTTCTTCACGTTTCAAAATAATATAAGTGGAAATAGGTCAATCTTTTTTCAATTAATTGGTTATTCGGGGACACTCGGTAGCTGGCTTCGCACATATAAATAAGAAATCAAAATAAATAATAAAATATCACAGAAAAAATTTCCAACCGATCCGCGCAAGGCAAACGAAACTTAATTTCATTGCTTTACAGATAAAGGTGACTTGTAACCGTTTTGTGCCTTTCATCTTCATCTTCCTTTCAGCGTCCATTGTCTGCGCACTGTCAAACATTGCCAATAAAGTGTCACCGCGTGGTGAAACATCGAGGAGCATATCGATAGCGACTGCACAGAACGCACGTGCCCTTGGTGATGCAATTCATAAATTAAAGAAACGCGCGGTCTCCGTGAAATACAGTTTGTTTGGACAATTGCAGCGAGCGGATTGCACAGTTGCACGCGGTTGTTTTTCCCGTCGAAATGAGGAAAAAAGGAATCGTTTCGTTGTCAACTCGTGTCCCACGGTCATTGTAAAAAAAAAAAAGAAACCGACGATAAAACGCGAAGCTTCGGTTCCTGTTTAATCGTCGATTAATCAGTGAACTCCGTTGTCAGATGCGACCAATTGGACTGCGCGGCTCGCAGGGAAGAAACCTGTTTTATTTTCGGACGAGTTTGGAGGGCTGGGCTTCTCGTCTATTTCGAGAAGGCCGCTACTGCTGGTATTGTGTCTCTAAAGACGCGGATACTTTGCAGCTTTCACGTAGAATTTTTCAAAGAGAACGTTTCTCCGTCGTTATGCTTGTTCAGTCGTGCCATGGACGCCGACGTTCGTAAACACTGCTTTTCGTAAATAATTTTATGCTGATGAGGTTTCAGATAATGGACTTCTTTATTATGTCAAAGTTTTAGTTACTGGTGTCTTTGTTTCGTTTTAAATACATTAGATTCGTCGATAAACACCAGAAGAATTATTGACAACGTTTTCAGTTTGATGAAAATTATTAGAATAGGGAATTAGGTATGTAATAGGTGTAACTCGACTTGGTTAACTAGCAGCTTAATATGTGTGCGGAGTTAGAGTCGATACTGAAACGGGGTTGCGTGCGTGATTATGCAATAAGCAAATAGGAAATGATCGACTTCCTTCGCGGAAGCGTTAAATTTTTCTTTGGGACGTTGATAGTATCGAAACGGTGCGCTAATGTTTATTGTCTGGCCACAAGTGCCACAGGTTATTTGTCGTATGAATAATGAAAAAGGGTAACGCCACTCGCAGATAATTAATTTATAATTATCACGTTGGCGACGATCGTTTACTTCGCTTCTTCGGGAGCAGAAGAATTTATTTTATTTATTTATTTGGGTTGATCTAAACGAGACAAATTTGCATGTTAATTAAAGTAGATTAGTTTGACTTATGCTGCGCGTACCACCGAATTTCTGGAAAATGCAAATTCGCGACGTATCAGATTTCATTGCGCAGCCCCCTCCGATCGGTCGTCGCGAAAGTATCTATGCGATCGGATTAGAGCGTGTCTCTTTATGTCTAAATATATAGCGGGTGTCAGGGTTGAATGGCCTAGGATTTCCGGTCTTCATCGTACGGAGCTTTGGTTTTCCGTTTTTTTTTCCCTCTACTTTCAGCACAAGCACTCGCGTCTCTTCGTCCCTCGGCGATGTCCGCCCCTTTCTCCAACTTTTTCCACGCCGCTCACGCTTTTTTCCACACGAAACCCAATAGCCTTGCATCCTCTAGGACACTTCAGGACTATTTCCTGCGTGTCGGACAAGCCGGATGAGAAACCGCAAATGTAAAACCCCGTATTCCAGTGATACGACAAACAAGCGATACGTGTTCGTATAAAATTTACAGGTAATACAAAACAGAGAAAAATAGCGGAGGGGAAGTACAAAGCGTTCGTTGAAATTATAAAAAGCGTTTGAAGAATTTTATTTTTTAATTGAAACCCAGAAGTTGTGAAAGCTGTTGCGCGTATTTGAAATTGTATTAAAGGGACACCCTGTTCTTAAGCAACAAGGGTGCTGATTCACCCTTTCGAGGCGTGCAACTTGACGTTCCTTAAGGGCGCACCTCATTGAGTATGCAACTTCGCAGCGACGAGCCCTAGATATATCTATAAATTATGCGAGGAGGGGCCAGACGCGGGCAAATTCTTATTAAGTGGACAATAATGAATAATATTTTAAAAAAATCTAAATTTGAATAAAATGCTTCAAAAAATTAAAAAAAAAAAAAAAAAAAATGTTTTGAAAGTTTCAGACAAGAATACCCCCTCAAATAATGGCCACCTTCGATGGACGCACGCGTTTCGAACCTGGTGCACGTGCACACGGTGAACGGCTCTCGTTCTGTGTGGTAAACTCACCACGCTCGGGTAAGAACCCCGGGCTTCACGTATGAGGGACGACAGAGGAGAGAGACAGCTGTGGGGCAGCTGGCAGCGCGTGCCACGAACCTATGGGGTCTCCTTCAAACGCGGACGACGACGATATCCTATACTTTGTGACACACAACTAACGGCATGTTTCGAACAATGCGATGAACAGAGGTTGCTGATCGCCAAACGTCGTGGAAGAGAGGCTACGCCGAGTTACACTTACCGTAATTACAGGCTCGCTCGAGAGTACCATTTTCCCTTCGTCATTTATCGCCGAAGATGCCCTGTACAAAGATTCGATGCTTCCGAAATAGCCATTCGATGCAAATGCGACTCGTTTAACTCGTGGACGAAACCGCCTCTACAAACTGGGAAATGAAAGGCAGAAATGGCATACTAAACGCGAGCATAGTGCCAATTAAAATGGAGGACTTGCTAACACTGAAAGTAAAGATACTCGACCGGTGCCTATGGCGCGTATTATTATATCTTTGAAAATAAAATGTAGAGGGACAGGTCGATCTTAATTTCCTATTTCAATCATTTTTATTTCAAAATCGAACAAGCAACGTAATACCCATTGAAAAAAACTGAAGGGTACGAATCCAATAATGACCAGTACAGCTTAGACGGATCTTTATTTATTAAATCGCCAAGCTTGATCCCGATACTTTTTAAAATATCAACGTTTAACTCCTTTGTTCTCCTTGTTTTCAATTCATTCATCCCATTTGCGGAAAGTGCGCATAAGATATCGGGGCATTGTGCGAGATTGGAACGGGACGTTGGGCTTCCTTGAAAGTTTTTCA
Organism: Hylaeus volcanicus; assembly: GCF_026283585.1. Classification (NCBI taxonomy): domain Eukaryota; kingdom Metazoa; phylum Arthropoda; class Insecta; order Hymenoptera; family Colletidae; genus Hylaeus; species Hylaeus volcanicus. The sequence goes on along the minus strand of NC_071980.1, from coordinate 5,210,111 downwards.
CCCGCTCTAAAAAAAAAAAAGAGATCAGCGGGTTCAAAACCTTCGGGGGAGCGTTTCAAGCCAGTGAACATCTGCCGTCGTCTGCAACGATAATAATTCGAACAGCTGATACTCCTCGACGGACCACCGTCTTGCCTCGTGGATCCCGTAGGAACGTTTCGGTTCAGGCGCTTCTTGAAGCCTGCTCAAAATTCTGGCAACGGCGTACTCCTCTTTTCCCTGGCAAGTCAACCGTCGTCGTGTCTTTGTCCCGAAGGTCCCGGAACCCTCTCAAGACCGTGTTAACCGGCAGCATTTTAATCCAAAATACTGGCCACTCGATAACATGTTTACACTTCAAACGTTTTATAAGAAAACATCACGAGGAGGTTGCAAAACGAAAAGCATTGAACATTAAATTTGCAGTTTTCATTTGGAGCAACTATACAGTATATACGATTTTATGTAAATATATTAATTCATAATTATATTCCATACATACAGAACGCAATTATAGAAACAGATCGAAAATAAACTTTGCATTTTTCATTAGAATAGATATATAGGTGTTCTTAAAAATAAAAATAAATTTTGTATTCACGCATTTCTACACTTCTATTTATTTGAACACGCAGGTTGCATCTTGCTCCAAAACGAACTCACCCCAACAGAATTTAAAAACCAACACGCAAAACACCCGAGTATTATCAGAATCACCGTCTAAGCGTACAAAGCTACCAATTCACGCGATCAATTCACGCTTTCGCTCGATCAGTCCAAGATAATAACAAAAAGCGGAGCAGCACCGGTGGCCAGCACGAATCGGAGCATTCCGCCACATCTAAACCACGCGAAGGTGCATCCGTTACTATAATTGCATAATTTCCATAACGCGCAAATTTGTTAATCCATTAAGCATTTAAAACTTCGAAATCCTTTTCGGAGCGTCGTTTAAAACGGCGGAAGATTCCCTCGTTCTGGCGTCGCTACGCTACTGGCGCCGCGCAGGGGTAGGGATCGACGCGGACCAATGGGAGGAGAGCCCGAAGAACCCGGCGAACTGGTGCGCAGCACGGCAACTTAAAGGTAGCTCGTCATTCGCACGTGGGCCTTCGTTCGTGACGGATGTGTGCGCGCGCCAAGGAGAACCGCCAATTGCAAAGACACACCGTCGGTTAACCACGGGTGGTACGTGTCGGCAACAGTGTAAACCCGCGGGCGAGAAAATTTCCATTTAGACGTGCGAATTTTCGTGTAGTCGCATCTCGACGGTGATAGCGACTTCGAGCAACGCGGTTCCGCTCCAAAAGCGAGAGCAGTTGTTATCCGTGGTGCATTGTTTGATATACGCGACATCGATTTTTTGATCGTCGGATCGCTCATTGTCGATCCCGCTAAAGGAGTTCCACTGGTGCTTTTCATTGGGATTAATCGCGATATCTACACAGTGCGACTAACATCGGTGGAACGAGAGAGGTGCGTATCAACAGTGTTTAATTAAATAAAAATATTTCGTTGGAGCACGGGTTGCCCAATTGCTCTCGAACGCGTTCGATACTCCGGGCGCTTTGGCAAGATATCATTAGGACGGTCATTAGGAACGCGTTGGATTACACAATGAAAAATGAACGCCCGTGGAATTAATTGCCCCGCTTCGCGGACCGGTGGCGAAAATCACTGTTAAGGAACTAAGTGTTTCGGTAGCGTTTTATAATAGAAGGTGGATTTGTTTGCAAGGTGCGGAGAATTAAAAATTTAAAAGGATCATTATTGGAGCTATACATAGGCGTGCGTAGACGCGCCACCGAGCGAGTGATGGGTAGAATTTTATTCGAATGAAAAGTTTGAGCGAGTAATCGAATGGTGATTCACGTGGTCAAATGAGATTGGTAATTAAATTTACGTGATTTAATTATTTAAATTTGATGTATGTTTTACGGTGGATGTGTATACGCGTAAATTTTCTTCAGTTTTCTAATGTTTGATCGCTTTTATTTATTCGATAGCATTTTCATTCGACGAAGGTTGAACCGTCCCGATGACACGTGATGCTTACGCAGCGCAGAATTTTATTTGAATAATAGACGATGAATACAGAAATTGAATACAGACATTGAAAGGTGTTTATAAAGGTTGCTCCAAAGTGGTTTCGGAGTTTTGTTGTTTCTCTATATACTTTTCACATAAATACATTAATATTTTGTTTGGCTTTTCATGTTAAGAAAATCAGAAATCATTATTATTAATTATACGTGTTAATGTGTGGAAACGACATTCCAAAAACATCACCTGTGGAAAACCCTTTGTTTTATTCGTGGTTGAAGATTTGGTCTAGATAAGAATTTTGCCAATTTTTGTAATCGGGCCACGAGGACGCTTTGGAGGGGATTGCAAGGCGAATCGGAAAATGTTGTTTACTCGATGGCCAAATGTTTCGGCGAGGCTGTCTCGCACGTTCGTAAAACGATCTGCTTATTCTCTCGGTCGCTCCTCTTTCACCCCTTTGCTGCAGCGGTCTCGTCGCGACAAAGGGGTACACGTCGACGGGCACGTGTACCACGACGTTTATTAATAAACCTCGACGTCGGCTCGACGATTTCTCTTTAGCAGAAGGCCTGGAAACGTGTGCAGGTGATTACAGTCGTCTGGCGCGAAGAAACCGGGAAACATAATTTTTCTTCGTTATTTCCTTTTCGTTGTACTCCGGGGGACCATTGTCTCAACTGGCCAAGAATAAATTAGCAATTGTGAATTTTCATCCCTGACCGATTAATGTTGATTTAAGCGTGGCTAGAATTGGAGGGCAGTAGATTCGTAAATTTAATTGATGTTTAGTTTGAAATAGGATGATGGGGTTTAATTTAAATTGATTTAATTTGTTTTTTTTTTTTTTTTTTTTTGTAAATGTCGTAGGAGAAGAGAATATATTTTATGGATTGTTTTATCGGCCCAATTAATTAGTAAACAAATTTTACTTGATTTATGATCACGATCTGTACAGGTTTGACTACTTATTTAGCTTGAATATTAATTAAATCATGAATATACATATAACCCAATTCCTTTGCATAATGTTGAAAAACTTGAATCAAATTCATCTAATTTATGGTTAATTAATACAGTGAAGTCATCTGATTTAAAATCACTACAAAGATTAAAAATCTCAAATTGAATAAATTCTTAAATAAAAATATTCTATTCCAAAGTCGAAATATGTAAATATACGGTAACATATATTACAATGTTTATTTCTATATTCGATGACAAAATACTTAAATAAAAAATCTCCCCTCAAACTCTCTGAAATAAAATGTCCGCCATTTTTATTTCGCCGGTGTTGCTAATCGCGAACGTTATTGGAACGGTGTTAAGCTCTGATAATAAATAACCGAGTACATGAAGACGCCTGAATCAAGTTTGGAACGTTAAGGCAAACTTTGTTTTCATGTTTGAGGAACACCATTGCGATAAAGTTTGCGCAATGTCCAGTATTAGCTTCCAGAACAACAGGTTGGGTGGAGGATGTTGGACTCGAAACATCCAACCGGTGTCGCTTTGTTCGCTACCCGATAATGTTCTTTGTACAGGATTTTTGTCGTCGATTGGCAAACAAAGCCAGACCGATTCTCTGATGTTTTCTGGAACTCTGGCCTTTGCGACTTTGGCCGAGAAGATATTTTAGTTAGTTTCGTCGAGCGCGTGGCAATCGGCCAATGTCGTACGCGAGGCTGCTCTGTGATCGATGCGTGATGTCGCGGTCTTTTGTGATACTATCGGAAATTAGTTCGACGTAAATGCTTCAACACTCGTTAGACGAAATCTTCGTTGACAGATCTTATCTCTTGCACTTGCGTTTATTCGAAGAAAAAATGATTGCTGCCGATTTCGCTTGGGCTCCATTTGAAACTCTCTGAATAGCAGCAGCTGGCTGAGTAACAGTTATTTTGCTATTGAATTTTGCATATAAAAATAAGTATTTTGTCATCGAATATAAAAATAAACATCATAATTCGTGTCACTAGCCATTCAGCATTTATTCAGTTCCGAAACGTTTTCAACGAAGAAGAAGCAGAATATTTTCTATTTTTTTATAGAATACAGAATTTCATTTATCGTTGCTCCAAAGCGCAAATAATTTCGTAGAATTGAACGGTTGGACTTGTTCGTGCTTGACGCGTCACCGCTGTTGATTTACGAGACATTGTTGACACCCTCCGTGGCCGTTACACACGTCTTATTACCTGAAGGGTTGGAACAGCTTTTCCCAACATCTCGTTCCCTTACGAAATCCCTACCCATTGAAAGGAAGGCTGACGAAATGTATGTCTATGTTAATTCTAATATCCACATGTAGATATCGAATAATAGCAGTTGTCCGGGCTCTTTCTTTCCCTGTATTATAAATATTAATCGACCTATGGGAATCGTGGATCGTTACTGTGTATATTACTCTTGAAAGGATCGTTTTGTTCAACGCGGTGCGAAGATTCTTGTGCAGTGAACCAAATGCACAAACGTTCCCGTTTCAAATAACTTTCTAATTTTGAATGTTGCTTGGATCTCCTGCGCACGTCTTCGCCATTAAGGCCTGCAGTTAACCGGGTAAACAATTAGATAATAACAACATGCATAAATCCTTGCTCTAAAAGTGGTAGCTATTGTTTATAATTTTTGTAGCGAACTAGGAACACACGATCGGGGGTTAATTCTCGTATGAGGAATTAATTAGTGCAACGACTCCAGTGAATACAAACATACAATTAAAATAATAAGAAAGCATGCATACAAGGAAGAGCAATTTCTGTAATTAATCTAATGTTCGCACCTTCTAAATTGCTCTCTTTTACTCTCAATAATAATAATTCTCCAATTGGTACTACTCCGAAAGAAGCTGCAATATCGCTGTTACGTCACTTCATCCCTCGAATCGTTTATAAATATTCTGGCTAGCTCCTAGTCTAAAAAGAAACGGCAGCTTCCAGTGAATTTTCAAGTATATCTCATTCGGCACGAGCTGCCCGATGCTTTTGCGTAGTTCTAGCGGTACACCCATCGCGGAGACGATTATCAGCGCGTCGATCACCTTCGCCGGGCGAGCATTACACGCCGGTGCGGTTTAACCGCGGGCAAATTAATCGCGGAATACACCCCGTATTGCGAGCGCGAACCCGCTGTTTAGCACTTATCAGCCGCGGCACGGTCGTTGCTTCCACGGTAGCCGTATTAAAAAGCAGAAAGAGGAAAAAGAGAGAGAGAGAGAGAGAGAGAGAGAGAGAGAGAGAGAGAGAGAGAAAAGAAGGAAAGAATAGAAATAAAAAACGGAGAAAAAGCCGTCTTTATGCTCGACCGAACGTCCCGGTCGTAGTTGCGCCTAGGATGAGGGAAAAAAGGGAGAAAGAGCAACGGTGGTGGTGGAGGAGGAGTCCGATGGCAGCACAACAATATGATTATACGGCGTGCTGCACCGGTTTTCTGCAGCAGCTGCCCGTCGTTTTAGGGGATCGGACAGAAACGGACGACGAAGGGCCGTTCTGGTGAAGTGGCGCACTGTCACGGATGGTGCTGGTGGTAGTGAGGCAGGTGGGGTGGGGGGTTACAGGAGGGGGTCGGAAGAGGCCCACTTCGCAGGGTCTGTGCGCGCCGAATGGGCACAATGCTGGCACGAGACGGAGACAGAGCCGAGAGGAAAAAGCGAGAGAGCCGGAGGGACCCCTTCTTCCGTGGGCCCCGTCCGTCTACCTCTACTCCGGCTCAGCCAGCATTGCAGAAATTCGAAAGCCGAGCCGAGACGAAAAGTACCCTGCTACCTAGGGCCCCGGAGCTGTTTCTGCTTGATCGCGAGGAGAGGCGAAAACTGGCTCCCTTTTCAGGCCGTTACCGGGCCTTGAATGGAGGTCAGGGTCCCTTCTCCTCCGCTCGCCCTTTTCTTCGGCTCGAGGTACCTCTTCCGAGCGTCCTTTCGACCACGCTGCTCGCGGCCTGTTCTTCCTCTTTTTGCCCGGGCCCTGGTTTTCCCCCGGGGAGTCCGCGCAAGCGCGCAACGGGCCCTCGCTTCCTATCCGAGGGGATTCCGATCTGCTCCGCGCTCTCTTTCGTACGGATGGAGTCATCGATTTCGAAGGGAATCAGGAGACGCAGAGTTAGGAACTCCGCGAAACGGTACCTCGTCGGTCGATCGAAAGGGATGAGCGGTTTATTTTTGGCCTTCTTTCGATGACATACGACGCGGGACGGACGTCAGGTTCCCGGGAATGCGCGCGCTTGTTGCGCACTGGCGCGGGGTCACGTGAGCCGATGCGATTCGAATAACGGATGAATTAATGTATTTCTTCCTTGGTATATTGCAGCGGAACACAGGAATTGCTGTTTTCCTCGACGCTATGCGTATTATTATTAGACCGTGGATGTTTATGCATATCTGACGAATAGAGATACAGAGAAATTTCTAAGAATTTAGTCTTAGGTTTCATTTTATCCGCGAGGAAGTTCACTAAAATTTCCCTTCTCTTTTCGTATTTCCCAGGTCTCAAAGTCTCCGATCGCCTAAATGCTGCTGAGCCTGTGACGTTGATTAACGTTCGTGCCAAGTACCAAAGAAGGTGTCAAAATTGAGCAAGTAGTCCTTTCATCCGGCGGTGATCTCGCCAAAATTTGGAGGATGTTGATGCCTGGTGCCACGGGTCTCAGCACCGTCGGCACTGTCGGTGCCGTGGGGGCGCCAGGGCCGGACGAGTTGGTCTCGAGCCTGGGCGCTTTGACTGGCACCACACCCCAACAGAAGGACACCACCTGGACGAAACTTTTCGTCGGTGGTTTGCCCTACCACTCCACCGACAAAAGTCTCAGGGAACACTTCAACGTCTACGGAGACATCGAGGAAGCTGTCGTAATCACGGACAGGCAGACTGGAAAAAGTAGAGGCTATGGTTTCGTAAGTGTCGCAAAGACAGAGAATTTCGTTTGACGTTGCTGATTAATAGCTGTTGTGCGTTGATTTGAGTTTGATTTGAGCTAATTGTTTAGAGCAAAGAGGGGGGGGGTGCTGAGCTCTTAAAAATCTGAATTATGTTATATCATTGTCGGGCGACAGGAAGATAGGGTTTGTACATATGGTTAGTAATTCAGGTTCCTAGGAGCTTAGCTTGGACACATCTAGCTTAGAGTGAGTAATTTCTAGTTTGTAAGTATAGGTGTGGGTCAGAGTTGGTGCCCTATTTTTTCTTTTTTTTTTTGTTTTCTTAACGAACACCGTAATTCCGTGAAAAGAATTTGCAGTACTTCACAAAAAGTATAAAAATTCCACGATGCTCGTTTATCGTTCTACTCGCTGAAACAAATGAGTCAAGCGAGTACGTAAAGATAGTAGCATAATTTATCACGATAATGAAACCAGTTTGTACACTCGTATCGGGGGTACACGTTTCGTAGGCTTTCCGTTAACGATAATTTCCTTTCTTGTGCAAACGTGTACGCGGCTTGACTACTTTATTATTCGTTTCCCTTTTTGTTTCACATACATGCGTCCAAAAAAAAAAAAACAAAAAAAACTAAGCATTCGTTCATCTTCGATGTTTCAAATTTTAGATTTGAGTCACTTTTGGTATCCATGTAAGATTCGAAGCGTTTGAAATAAACGAATGCTGATCGATTTTAGGCCGCAATGTTCTGCTCTTTGTTTTTTACACTCTCGAGCTTTTTATTTGGTATTAATTATTATTGGTAAGTCGACGGATGGTTGAACCGACGGAAAACCTGGAAATATCCGGATTTTACGTGCAAGGTACACGCACAGGAGTTCGTATCGCTTATAAAAGGGGTAGGAAGTGCAAGATCCAGGTGGAGCAGTGGGATTAGTCGAATAATCGATCGGATCTGCACGCAGGTGATCATGGGAGACAGACCGGCAGCGGAGAGGGCGTGCAAAGACCCCAACCCCATAATCGACGGTCGCAAAGCAAACGTCAACCTGGCCATTCTTGGAGCTAAGCCCAGGGGTAATCTACAAGCGAGTAAGTTTGTTTAGCAATGTACGGTCATTGAGTGTGTGCGGATTGCGCGAGGCATTAGATGCGAATTCGACCAGTTAGGTAGCGATGTTTGAACTGTGTTACTGCTTGAGTGACTCTCTGCTTTGACTTACACGATTGGGGATTCGCACAACGATTTCTGCACCATTCTCCATTCTTTCTTCTTCTGCAGTTAATTTAGAGTTTTATAATTCATATATATTATTTCAATTCTCCACAATAGGTTTTGGAGAATTTTATATAATTTCGTTCAGTCACTTTTTATTTTCATTCGAATTAAAATTGGCCCATGCCTCGATAGGAGAAACAGTGCTATAGTTGAGGAAGTTAAGGAATTGTCGCGTAAAATTACGAAGAAATTGTGTTTACTATTTCTAATCTGTCGCTACTGTCACGGGTTTTACCCCGTTGAAACGCAGCCAAATTTCAATTCGAATCGTCGCAGTAACGGGCGATATACTTCTTGGACGACGAGGGCGGGCAATTATTTTTCCTGATATATCGAGGGCACGTGTCCAACGCCGATGAGATATTACTCTAAAAGAGTTCCGTTAATGGGAAGTTAACTTCGACGTCAATTAGGAAAGAACGACACGCGCGTTCCTGACGAGCAAATCCCGTCTAATTCTGCTCTTGGGTCTGATCGGAATCAAACACGCTGACAGCTAGAGGTCTCTTGTGCAATTCGATCCCACGTGGCTCGCACCAGAGATGGGCAAAATTCTTTTCTAGATAAAAATGTAGGTTAGGCTCCTTTGGCTGTACTTTATTTGCATTTTTGCTTTGTCTCTTCTTTTCTAGTATGTTCCTAACCTGGTTCTCCTTCCTGTCGTGTTTATTTTGGTAACAAGTTGCGCAATGATGCGAGATAAATAATTAAACGAGAAACTTTGAGCGATGATCTAATGGCAGATAACTGTTTATCCAGTATTCGTTAGGTGAAATCTGTTTGCTAAAATTTCAACTGATTTAAAAATCGTTATTTTGCTTTAATTCGTTCGCATTTTCTCGTCGCTCCGAATTTCATTTCACGCGTGGGACAAATGGAGTAACAAGAGATTGGGAGGTTCGTGGTTGGAATAAAATTTAGTTTATCTACGATTGAAATTCGAATGGTCGAAAGTGGACCGAAAGGGCGAAGGACAGTTTCACGAGTCGACTGTGCCGATCGAGAACCGTACCCTGAGTCACTCTCCTCAAATTCTTGCGGTGGCTTCAGGCCAACATAGCTTGGCGCTTCGGCACCTAAGTCTAAAATTGCCTTAACCCGAGTACCGAGTTCGCCTTTGTTTCTTTTCCTTCGCGTGCAAAAATCGTTTCTGGTTTGGAATCGGACGGCGACGTTTAATATTAGACGCGTCCGCAACCAGTCGAATATTCGTTATCTCGTATCGAGGATTTCATCCTAGACACGATTCTCGTACGTCAGCCAACTTTTATTTTAATTTGCACACAAATAGGCTATCGAAAAATATTCTAGATATTTTTTTATTCTTCAATTCAAATTAATTTCGATATCGGGAACCCGGTATAAATAATAACGAGAAGATCGATATCTTGATAAATGATCCATTAAAAAATTGTATGGTTACTAACCTTACTAGCAATAGACGATCACGTTTTTCCTCGCATGCACAACATGAAAACATTGTCGGTGTAACGAAACATATTCAAACCACTTGCGTGTTCCTAATTGAAGCGATTCTGCTGATTTCTATTATTTGTTTCGTCTTGCATTCATGGATTGCTTTGTTATTCTAAAACCTATTACGCTTCAATACACCTAATGCGGAGACATCTCCTCGCGAACTTAAAGACGCCATTTCTAAAAGTTTCGCAACAGCTTTTTCATTTCGCTTTTTGCTCAAGTTTAATATTCATCATTCTTGATTCTTATCTCGCGGTACTTGTTTCTGTAGTTCCAGTTAGAGTAAATAGTTGCGATAATTCCAGTATCCTGACATGTTGAGAATAATTTCCAATTAGTTCAACCGGTGTTCATCGATTAAAAATTATTATCCAAATTGTAGACTGAAATAATTCACGATGATCAATTATATTCAGGTAAACGTGGCAACATGATGCATATTTTATCACGATGTCGAGATTTATATACTTACCTTTGCAAGTATTTCTTTTTCTTAATTATTGCTCTAGCTCGTGTCACTTGTAATTTTGTATTTGTACAATTTACAATTTCACTTACGGTCGTATTTAAGCCTCCATTTTGCTCGTTCCCGTTACCAAGGAATCTTTGTTATTCCTTGTATCCTGATTCCTCGATTAGTGCATGTTTCGCTTCACTTTCGATGTGCTCTTCACCACTTCCATTACCTTCGTTACATAAGCATGCGATGGATGTTTCGAATTTATTGTTCATCGCAACGCGCTCGCTGATAGAACACGTGACGCGTGTGGCATCAGTCAGTGTATATGCAAAAGTGTAAAGTACAATGTGCATGTCATTATTCTTAGGTTTCCACGTGTTAGGTGATCAGAGTTTACTAGTACGAGATGATTATTAAAGTCACTTAACGAGGAGAAGTTTGGCAATTGGTATCAAAAGATTTTTAATTTCTTCCGTATTTTTGGTATTGTCTTAAGTTCAAAGGAGAATGTAACTCAAGCAGCGTGTTCACGTTAGAAGAAGAGTCCAAAAAGGAGGAACCTTGTATACTTGATGCATATTACACAAATTATTAATGAAAATGTGAGACATTTTTCAATCGGAGACTTCGTTATCGAGATATAAGCAGTTACAGTTTGCACGTGTGTAATCATAGCTCCATGACTGCGCGGATGGGTCATGGCGCGATCAGCTGACGGAGAAAAATGACGTGCACCGGGATCCCACTAGTAAATTTTGAATTGCTTGTATGAACCCACGGATTGCAACATGGTAAAGGACTTTTCGGTTTCTTTTAACACCAAGAATCTCAAAACAAGTATGACTGGAAACCCTGATCCCTAATTTCGCATACATATTTAGCTTTTTCCTATAAATTTCTGGTGTTCTGCATCGCGCATCTTGAGTTCACAGTAGGTAGACGTCTTAAAATTGTTTTACGATTTCCATCGAAGAAATCTGCCTCTTGTCGTGGTCTAAACGATGGAATCGAAAGAACAGGATGTTCGATTTACACGAACAAGGCCGTGCACACGCGGACACGAGCGCCAGAGTTCAGGGCTGGCCATTAGAAACGTAAATAGGATTGACTCGGAACTGTTTATGATTTCAGCATTCCCGTTCGCTGCTGGCATCCGAGCTGGATACCCCACGGTTCTTCCTGGCCAATATGGGTGAGTCCACGTTGATGTGATTTTGTCAAACTATAGTAAGAGCGTAAATGTCGTTAACGTAGTTGTCGAGATACTAGCTGTAAGTCTGGAGAAGTCCTCGCGATCATTCGAGTTACAAATATTTTTTTTGGTTGCATCGCTGTAATCGATCATTTTTTTAATGAAAAAGCAACGCACCCCTCGGCTATCATATTTTTGATAGCACTTTCACGGTATTTTTTCAACTCGCGGATTATTTGGTCAGCAATATCAAATTTCGAGTCAGTTTTCTATACGAGATCGAGGTATATAGGGTGTCTCACTGGAAACTAGAAGACAGGAAACGTGTTTCGAGAGAAATTTGTAAAAATATGTTATTTTATAGAGGTGGACTATAAATCTCATTTCAAGAAGTGATTAAAATACATCCAGTGAAGTGAGAGACAATAAAGAGACGTGCAACGAGGTGTTAATATTACCTGTTAATAATCTTATTGATTTGTCGACTTAGAATGTTAAATTTATGAAATTTTTACTTAACAAAAGATGTCTTCAAAGATAATCTAATCTTGCAATTAAATGTTTAAAAATTCGATTAATTCAAAGGAAATGATTATCAGTTACGTTTCTGGATGGGACACCCTGTAGACGAATTTTTCTATGATTTTTCTCGGTCCACGATTCGCATTCAAAACGAGAAACAATTTTAAGTAACCAACGAATGTCGCATGGATAATAAAATAAAAACGAAAAGAAAATACTAAAAGAATTCGGGAAGAGAGGTACTCGCGTGAATAATGATTGTTAACACATTGTTAAAGACAGACTGTATATAACGTTTCAGCATCCTGACGCGTGCGCGTAAGGGGGCAGGCTGAGAGTCCTCTTTGCGAGATCCTTGAGAGCGCCAAGGGCTGTTCTAAGGAGCGCGAATTTCAAAAAACAAAAAAAAAAAAAACAAAGCGAAACAAAACACGAAAAAAAATACCAAAAGAGACCACGAACAGAAAGAAAGACGGTTACGAAACTCTAGAGAAAGTGCGAAAAAAGGCAAAAAAAAAACAATAAACAAAAAGATACTTTGAAATTGGTGACAGAAAAAGAGAAAGAGAGTGAGAGGGAGAGAGGGAGGGCGAGAGAAAGAAAGCGGCACACGCACACACGTATCGGAAGCCATGAGTACCCACGAATTTATTTCTACGAATTGAAAATAATCTTCCGAGGATAAATCGGTCTCTTCTTTCTTCTACTGTACTTCTATTTAATTTTTATTTATTTTTTTTTTCTCATACATTTATTTTGGTTGTGTTTTTTGTTTCTACTTTCTTGATGAGATTGACGTGAAGTGATATAATTGACGATTGCGGTTGCTGAGAGATTTGTTTGTTTACTGGTTTTGACTTTTTTGGTCTTTACTCTTTTACACTCTTTTTCTTAATCAGCATAATCACAATAATCGTAATAATAATAATAATAATAATAATAATATTAAATAATAATATTAATAACGATATAGCGATTAGCGACGATAATGGTAGCATTAATTCTGTAACAAGAACGGTGGCACGGTAACGACGATCTCGGATATAGGCGATTATGGCGATCAGGCGACGTGTAACTACCGGGGTTCTTATCATGGAGGCTGAGACTTGCTATTAAATGTCCTTTCCCGAGGACATTTATCAGCAGGCGTCACGATGTTCATAGATTTTCTTGTCGCACCTCTGAAACGGTCTATTCTATTCACCTGGATTTTATTTTTTACCTTTGACGTCGAGAGTGTGTTTCGTCAAGTAATATGTTCCTTTTCTAAGTTTACGTGTGCACTGTTTTCAGTTTTTGTTTTCTTACATTGTTTTCTATTTTAATATATATATATTTTTTTTTTTTTTTACTTTTAATCGTTTTGGTTTGCCTTTGGTGGCGGGTCTTCGGCGATTTTCCGAAATCGCGGAACACGGGGCGAACGTTTATCGATATGGCGTCTTTAGGACTGTCGAGGATCGGAAATGGGATCGAGATCCGCGAGGATATGGACGAATGCATAAATATGTAGAGTATAAAAAATAAAATATACGTCACAACATTTGGAACGTGCTAGAATTTGAATTTGCATAAACATCTGCAGTCTATTTACATTTCTGTCTTATCACCATGGCCTCAATTCGATATACTTTTAATTGCTTTCGATTCTGACATTTCATTTTTAATTTCAATCTTAATTTTCATTTGATCAATAATAGGTCAGAAAACTACTCAAATCCGACAGTTGTAACGTTCTTAAATGCATCGCGGACCAAAGTATTTTGCCTTTGTTCTTCTTGTTTCTAAAAATGTGTTCGGAAAGTGCTCGTGCGGTGCTCGATCCCATCGCTACCGAAGTCTCCATCTACGATATTTGGCGGAGGATCGTTCGCACGGAAACGGTACAGCGAACGATTCTAAATATTTATTCGTCCAGAACCGAGAGCGTAGAATGCCGTTTCTGTTTCGCGGGGATTCGTCTTTTCCGGCTCGATAGAAACCGGATCGCGAGACCGAGAGCTCGATTTTTGGGGGAAAAATCGACTTGGCCGAATTAGGGGAAGGAGGGGAAACGCGGGAAAGATGGAACGCGAGCGGTTGAATTTCGTTGAATTATAAACGACACGGCCGATTCTCCGATTCTTTCGTGTTTTTCGCCAGAAATCGACCCACCGCCGCGTAACACGACAACGTTCGTTAATTTTTCATAGCTGCGATCGATTTTATCGCGGTTTACCTCGTTTGGCCCGGCCAGATTCATCGAGGCGCTGAAACTTGCCGAGATGAAAGTAGACAGGAACAAAGAAAATATACCGCCATTGGGAATACTCGGAGCGACAACCATCGATCTTCGAGGAAATAATGTTTTTTTTTATAAAGAAATAATGTTTTTTTTTTTATATTCTTGTTGCGTTTCTAATTTCTCTATTATTAAAAATGTCAAAACTCAAATGCAGTTCTTTCGAAGATCAAAGGGTGCTCCAAATTTCCGATTGGTAGATCGTATCGAGATGTACCAGAAAATATATAATACATATATTTTCTACTAGTTTCTCAACGAATTTTCAACGATTTTACGTTAGGATGAAAGCACTCATATTGGATGTACAATCTAATCGAATTTCTTCGAGACAAGATGGGATTATTCGTCGAGTGTACAGGCTCCGCTAACCATTATAATATTAATAACCTTGTGTGTGTGATGAAGGCTTACACTACACTTGGTGTCGCTATTGGTGTTGTATTTTTTGGTGTTGTACTTGGTGGTTTTTTGGAATTTAATATAACACGGCGTTACCGTCTGTCGTTGGGAAACGAAAGACGGGGAAAACTTATCGGTAATCGGTTGTGTACGTACGCGTATGCATACTATTACGATAAAGAAACGTGTGAACATTACGTATGCACGCGAACAACGTCCAGTTGAATTTTACGAAATGGTAAACATTCATATAAGGTCGAGTCAAATTTCCGAAAGAATAATTATAAAAAAAAAAAAAAAAAATACATTCTCGTCTGTTCAATTTAGAACTTATTGCAAATATTTTGACGTGAAAGTGTCTGTTAGAATTTTGAACAAATATTCATAATAAGATTTCTCATTTTATTAGAATTTGAACGAAATAAAAATCTGATATAACGTTCATTGTCACATTATCATTATTTTCCAATGGAATCGATTAGAAAATTCACCAAATAACGACCAAGAAACTAGCTGGATTTCAAACGATTACATTTATCCATTTCCTAGATATTATACTCCAATATCACGAGGTTGCCAGGCACCTTCCTGTAATCAAACTGCGCGCAAAAATGACGCAAAAAGGCATTTCTACGTGGATGAACGCGTCAGTTCGATGCACGAAGATTCCCGCGTGTCTAGTCATACCGACAGGCGTGTCGTTTATGTCGCGCTCACGTATCCGCGTTTCGGAGCACATGTCCTCGAATTAGTCGAACGTAGGTGGAAGAAGTGAAATCCAACACCGAGCGAGTGTTCTCCGCGTTAAAGAGGGTTTTTCTCGGTGCTGGTAAATCCGTGGTGTCGTAAGCTATCATAACCGACCGCCAACGAAAACGACAACGACGTCGACGAAGCCTCGCGTCGGTGTTCGGCCATTTTGCTGGCTCTGGCGTTGGTCCAGTCTTTATTTAGATCCACCTGTCCCCCGTGTCAGCCTCTATGCTCGAGACATTCCCTCGAGGGCTCCTACGAGAGGATTTTAAGCACGAATTAAAGCCGTTTCCTTCGTGGGTAATGTTACAAAGAGCGCGGGGCCTCTTAACAAGAACGTCTATTTCCGCCAGGATCACTTTCCTCGGCCATCTTTCTTCGTCGCGGCAGATTCGGGATTCCCCTTTGAGCAGACTCTTTGAACAGCCGCGGTTATTATACCTTTACTTCGCGGACGACGAATCCGAGGAACTGCGAATTCACTTCCAGAGAAAGGAAAATATTTGTTCGTAGGGTGGACTTAGGGATAACTCCACTTCGAGTCGTTGGCTGGCGAATACAGAGCACTCTGCTCGAAGAAAAGGGTTAGGGATAATGAAATCGAGAATAGAAACAAGAATATTGACCTGAATTTTATTCGAAGACAAAAATTCAGGAGATTTATGATGAAACAGGTACTGATGTTACACCAAAGAGAACCCGAACGTTACGTACATGTATTTAATAAATACAAGTGTACTCGTGCTCGTAACTGACCGGTACGATTCTTTTTAATTGGCATGGACATCCCACGATCTCTCAATTTTCAAATACAGAGAAACGTCCTGAGCATTTCGAGCGGTCAGCGCGCGCCATCTCTCCGATCCGGCCTCGGTGGGGCACCGGTCTGTTTCTATTTTCATTGTCGATGCTTCTATCCACCTGTCACTGTCACTCACCCGACGAGAGTCGTACCATTTTACTCGAGACGAATCCGTCTAGCGTCTAAATTCGTATCCGCGGAATTAGGTATTCGAAGTCGTCGCGGGACGTCGTCGATCCAACCGAGCCGACGGGTTTCGGGTTGGGTTTCACGGAACTGTAATTTCTCACGCGCTCGAAACGCGGTTTACCGCCTCGATATCTCGAGAAGGGGTCATAAATAATCGGTTTTCCAACGTCGCCGGGCGATTCGTCTTCCGTAAGATAAACTTTTATTTCCGTCGTCGGTGGAGTTGTTAGTTTTCCTTTTACGTAAGCGATTGCCGTCGTCAACACGAGCAAAAGAAAAAAAAAATTATAACAAACGAGGAAATTTGTTACTGAAAATATTTATAGCGGCTCTCGTTTGTCTGGACGCAAGCTTTCCAAACAGCTTTCGCGCGGTAAAAATAAATTTCTATTTTGAATTAGACAGGAATATTTAGAGTGGATGATGTATGGGACATTGATCCTTGGATTTTGTACGAGAAAACTTTCTCGGACTAAATTCTTAAATTGTTCTGAATAAGATACAAAGTACTAGGAGTTGAAATTGCCTTTCCATAAACAGTGATAATATTTAATTATCTACCAAGGTATTTGTCAAAGCACTTGGAACTCTCAAACCTTGTCTATCGACTAGCTACCGCGATGGCCGCCGAGGGCGCGTCTCGATAGAACGTTGCACTCTCCACCTAACGTATTAGCACGTCTTCCACAGTGCTCACGTTTCAGCTGTGGCGAGTTGTTTCAGAGATTTCCATAGAAATGTATTTTAACACGATAACCCAGTGCGGTCTCTACAGTACTCGCGTGATTTATCTTTGTATACGACTGGCGTAAGCTTGGAGAAGTCCTGGGTGTCGGCAGAAGTCATTCCGGGATTAGGCGATTGCGTGGAATGCTCTAGGATTTTCCATTTCTATTCGTATCTTTATATAAATAAAACGAAATACATGTAAAACGAAGAGTAGATGGGATGCTGGAGACTCCTACCCCAGTCAGAAGATCCAATCCGGATCTAACTTCAATCTTGTGAATTTAATTGGACTATTCTACGCTCGATGCTTCGTTAAGAATGCTAGGTGGATATCGATGTGGCGAAAGTGGAGAAGAATTACCTAGGTCGAGGAACCACCCTCGCAGTCACCATTGGTCTGTTCTGCTTTTCAAGCATTGGCAGATGATCCCATTGGATTATCCACGGCGCCGGCGCTCGTGCAATCCGTGTACTGCGCATCTACGAGTATATAGAGGAACGGATACGCACACTTTTACGAACGAGTCTCCTCCGACGCGACGTACAGGTGTTTCGAGTATATCTATACGCGCAGGAAAGTGCGGTACTCATCGACACGCAACGCGGATACACCATAAAGGGAAATTATAACGCGACCACCTGGCGCACGTGCCGCAACATTTTCACACGTGTGGGATCGCGAGTAGTCGAATAGTTCCGCGGATATTTTGAGTACATAGTTGGGTAATCTAATGCCGAAGAATGAAATCCGAATAACTGGAGAATTCGAGTACTACTATTCGAATATCTGAGTATTCGAATACCTGAGTAGGTATTCCAGCATTACTATTCTCGTACCAATTATTACTATTCATATCGCATTATTTGAACTATTAATAAGGTGACTTAAATTTCATCAATTCGATAATAAAAAAATTGTTTTCTTGGAAAGTCAATTTCGGCACATGTATAGCTTGCAAATCACGTAAAGCACGGATTGCGTGGGTCTTCGATTACAGGGTTCTCGTTCTTACAATCGGTTAGGGGTTGAACGAGGTAATTCGATGGTTTTCGGCTGCACTTCCGACTCCCCCGTTTTTACCACGTAACGGACGTTGTGCTTGCGCCAGTCTTGCACGCAAGCACGATTACAAATTAGAAGGGACGATTAAGTAACTTTGTCCACACGTCGGACCCCCGTGTTGTCAGGGCTGTGCTGGGAGATCCTAATCGCGGTGCGCGGCCACTTTGCGTCGGAAATCGAGGGTGGTCGCTCAGATCCGTCACGAAAGGACAATACAGACCTCTTCGTGACTGTAAAACGACTTTCTTCTGTCCCTCTCTCTACTTCAGGCACCCCCATAGATTTTCCTTATTCTTCACTTGCTCACCTGTTTCTCGTAACTGCACTTCGAAGACGCTTCTGCAGCCGTTCGGTTATTTTTAAAACTCGGAAACGAGATCGAAACGTAGATGAAAGTTAGTGGTTGAATTTTGTTATCAGTGATTTATTAGTTCGAAGATTGGAGCTTTGCAGGTTCAGACACGAGCGGTACTTTATTTCAAATGTTTCTGATTTCATTTTCATCAACTTTCCAAAGTTCGCGTGGCGCCGCTAGTTCCCATCTAGTCTTTTTCCAAATACTTCCATTCCATCTTGAACACCATCATACATCGAATTTAAAATTCCCGAGGAATTCCATTTCTAACTCTCATCTGTTCTCCTGGAGTAAAAGCGAAACGAAAGCGATGACGTTTATTTCTAATCGTTGGTACGTGACGAGCTCGCTTAATCCCGCTGGAAATTGTAGAACGTATGTTTTTTTTGCACACCACCGTATCCGTGGGTAACATCGATCGTATGAAAGCTTCTACGTAAGTATGGTCGGTGATGCGTTGTCGGCAATTTTACATCGTGAAAATTACGCTGACCATTAAAACGGCCACCTTGTTTCCGCGCGACGGTCACAAGGACGAAGCTAACCGAGCGGTCGACACTATTACCTGGATATTATTTCTCAATATATAGTTTCACACTGGACTCGTTTGCGACTATTAATCGTTTCGCTCGCTTATGGCTGTTCCATCGAGTCGATGAAACGATCGGAATCCTCGATTAGACTCTAATCCGACAATTGGAGACGCGAGAAGTTGGTCAGTAGGCTTCGACCTTTGGCTCTGGTCTTCTTTGGAATAGAAAATTCTAACTTGCAAACTAACAAGTCTAGACATTTTGAGTTTTTGGTAACAATTTTTAAATTGCCTGCTAAGTGGTAATTGAATTCGTTCCGATATAAAGAACTTTCGCGACCTTGAACTGCGACGTGTGTTCCACCACCATCATAATAACATCAACAATTTTTTGATATTAATAAAGTAGGATTTCGAGCGTTCGTTGGATTGGTTGGGGTACGATCAATATGGTTCTCTTCGACCAGATTTCCTCGCTTCCGGTTGTCAGTCACAGGGCCGAGTGTGAATGTAATTGAAGAGCGTGGACAAACACGGACGTCTCCGCTCGTGTGTGCATAAATATGTAGAAAAGTGACGAGGCGGCGGGGGAAGGAAAATAAAAACACTGCGAGTGGAAAAAGTGGGGCTGAGGACACGCGAGTCATACATAATGCACGGACCACGGCAAAGATGCGTCGGAAAGATAAATTCGGTAGAAAATGGAGGAACAAAAAAAAGGAAGATCATTGCAGACGTAAACGTGGCTAGTTCGTTAATTTATTTAGCCGTTCAAGGTTTGGGTTATGCCGGTTTCAGTATGGATGAACTTAATTTCAATATTTCAATACAGGATATTTTTACTTGGGATTGTTAATTATATTTAATTGCACGTTTGTTGGGTTAATTCGAAAATTATTAGTGTTTGTAGAATTTAGATGTGTCGACAAGATGGCGGCTGTTGGTAGCAAGGAAGGAGAACCACCTAGTGACCCAAAACTATAATTTTTCTTTTTATTATTGACAATAGTTATGATATTTCACTGGGAAAATACTATCAAAGTGCAATATTCATTTAGTCGATACTGTTTTATAAAAATACAGTAATACTTTATTAATACGCGTTTTGAACCGTGGAAGTAACATGCTTCGATAATTTCTGTGTCGCTCGTAAACGTTTCAGCCATACGCGTGAATAGTAAAGTTGAAAGGATCGTTTCCATGGCTTGCCAGCGAATGGCGCAACTGTCACGACTATACCTGTTACAGTCGATGGCAGTTTTAATGATAATAAGTGTTTCCTCAGAAATACTATGAACGCGTTCACATTGTGCACGTAATAGCTTAACCTCTTCAGCGACACTGGCGCACACTCTTTCATCCATTAGTCGCTGGACGATTAGTAAATGACGAATTAATCGTCGTCGTAAAATAGGATAAATTTATGAAACAAAATTAATCACATGAGAGTCCAAACTATTTTTTCTTCTAAGAATTATTCCCAATAGAAACGATATGTTCGTATAACTTTCCTGTAATCAACTCAGCTTGTAAAGTGTCGAGTAATATTTCTGTCAGAGCGCAGCTCCTTTGTAATGCAAGATCATCGGTGAACGATCGAGTCGTTGCATCATTATGGATCGCGGGGTTAAATCGGTGCCTCTTCTTAACAAATCGGAATACATCTGCCCGTCCGTCGGGGTCGGACGAAAATATTCATGCATCGAAAGAAACGCTACGCCGAACGCCTTATTAATTTCCGTAAACTTGGCGCGGAGTTCTCGCCGGGGGAAATTGTCAGAACCAAGAAATTGGCTGCAAGTGCCCGAGAAAGCATCTGGCAGCCATCTGGTAACGAGCCAAGCGTAATATTTTTACGGCGAACGCCGGTAAACTAATCTTCGAGGCGATCAGTCCAACAAACCGGAAGACAGAAAGTATATATATATATATTATATTACGCACATAGATGTATAATATATAGCAGGTGATGTCCTCACACCCACTCTAAGTGAAGGTGATGAAGTGTCGTAAATATGAGATTGGTCTAAAACAAAGCTGGAGATATTTTAGATCACTTCAATACTTTAGCGATTTAAATATTCGTGAAATATGATTTGATTTACAGTGAAATGGTGTTCGAGTATTTAAGTATTTGCCTACTCGAATATTCGACTATTTAACGATTTGATTACGTTTCTAATATTGTTCGTACACACGCACTTCGTTATTAAATTGCTACAAGAAGTCTTCGCTTCTTCTTTAGCTTTTTTTTATACTCGCTACATTTTCTGATGTAAAATAGACTCTTTCAACGGAAGAAGTAGCAGGAATATTTACAAAGCGTTTCGCTATTTTCGCCACGGAAGGATGCGTATCCTCATTCAATTTCCATTCCGAGGTTAGGTTAATTCAAGGTTGGGTTAATAACTGCATAAACTGCTCGCAGTTCTGCTCTTCTTATCACTTACAATTTTATTCTTTCATTCAATTAATAAGTAATTTTTATTTATCCGAGGACTCTTCAAATTATTTTCTCGTTATCATAGTTTATTTTATCCAGATTTGCATATTATGCAGTTGTTTACGTCATAACTCGAATCAGCGACTCAATTTCTGGGGGGTGGAGGATTTAACCATCGAAAATGACGCGAAGGGGGGAAATAATTCGGAACGTTTCGCTGACGCATATACGTGTTATAACCTATGTCCAGAGGGGCACCAATCCGACGAACGGACCATCATTTGAAGCCGCAGGACAACATATTGATTTCCTTCGCGGACTGGACACTGGCTATATCGATCCGTTAAAAAGTTCAGGGCTGTCTGCCATGTTTACATGTCCTTTGGAAACACGATTTTCAATTGAATCGTTCCGAGTTATCGGTGCCATCCGACGAAATTAATTTTCGCCCATTGGCGTCGGCAGCTCGCTCGAGTCTTTCGTTCCTCGTGCATTCATCCATTATGTTAATTAAGTGACTCGTGAGTCGTTTCACGAGCAATTAATCCATTGCATATAATGGATCGCTTACGTTGAAAATAAATTGCTATAATTTAATATCCCATTTGCGAATCTAGATCGAGGACGGAGAAATAAAATTAATTTCTATATTTATGAAGATTCTTCGTCTTTCGAGTGGGCATATTTTTGGAGAGGGAGGGGAGTGGTGTAAGTAATAAACAGAAAAAACTTAATTAATTTTTCTCAACCATTATTTATCTTAAACGTTTCCGTCGCGTGGACGCGTTCGAGTCGAGACAAATTTCTTTCCATCGCGATACCGGTTCGAAAAGGGGCACATCATGAAAGAGGGGGGTTCCCTCTCGGCGTCGTGCAAAATTTTTCGGTCGTTCGCGTCGCATTGTATCGACGCGTTTGCACGCGATCGCAAGAAAAAGAGAGGAAAAAGAGATAGAGACAAAGACAGACGCCGTGATACGTATCACTTTTCTCTTTCTTTCTTAGGCCTGTGAATTTTTAGGTACTAACGTTGTTGTTGTTAGGTAATCGTGTGCCGTGTGCCGTGTGTCGAGAAGTATCTTTATTATTCGTGGAGTTACCTACATACACGTTTGTCGTTGGTTTGCTGTTGTTTTGCCGACACGTTGAGGATTTCTTTTTTCTTGGATTTGTTGCGCATTTTTTTGTCACGCCTTAGTGATACCACACCACCCTCTAGCGAGGGGCTGAGAATCGTAGCGGTGTAAGACGAAGAGAAATGAACGAGCACAAGGTGGAGCTTGCGATGATTTCATACTGCTTTCTTTTCGGGAGGTGTGAAATCATGGTGTAGGTCAGGGTTGGTCACCAGGATCGTTTCAGTGCTCGCCGTGCGCTGGAACTGTCGCGGTGCTCAGCTCTGGTGCAATTCAAGTTTTTTTGTATTTTCTTTTACTTGCACAACTATGGTCTCTCAGTCCTTCAAATACCGCCATTGCTTTCCATCCACCAGCCTGATTATCCTCCTCCTTCATTCGTGCGCCGTACACGAACCAAAGATGAACATTTCGTAATTGACAGGAAATATGGCCATTTTCTTTTCTTTTTTTTTTTTTGTAGTGTATATATTTTCCAGTCAATATTATTATTATATTGTATTATTATTCTTTCAAGATAGTCACACTTTTTGATTATTTCGAAATTTGGAATATTCATGGTACACAGGCACATGTACACGGTGATACGAAGAAACGTTCTAGCGCCATTCCTTTTCCTGTTTCCTCGGTTTCCTTAACTGTACAAAGAGAAATGTACGGTTGAAGCTTCCGGTTTTCGCCAAGTTTCGTTGATTGTGAAATTCAGCCCGACTCGGTCGAGAAATTGTTTACAATCAAGGAGCTTCGTGGACTGTAGGTTGCTTCAAGAAGCAAGTGTGATTATGTAGCAAACTTGGTGGACTGCTTGAAAAATGGGAGTAAGAAGCTTCGAAAGTTTATCTTTAAATAGCACTTCCACGATGTGGAAGCCAGGAACTTTTAAACTCGACACAAAATGTCGATGTTATTGGTCATGGTTTATGGAAGCTTATGGCTGTTCATGGTCTGGTACCTCCAAGAGATGATCAATCCGAAAAATTTGACAATCAGCTTTATCCCGTAAATATAACAAAAGATATGTATGTGTATTTCAGCATAAAAATCAGCGCGAAGTGTAGATTATCTTGTGTAATGGTTCTTTTAGTTTTCAATCTGGAAGAATTTGTGAGTATAATTGAAATTTTTGCACCAAAATTATACTGGAAAGTATATACGTTCGCTTTCCTGACCTCGTTGTCGACCATGATACTATTTTCTAAAACCTTTAATAAATTTCTTTCTTACCATTTGATCGTTACTCGCGTTTCTGTATTAATTTTAGCGAGTTATTTTGCACTCCGTGTACTTTCTCTTATTAAATGCAACGACCTGATTAATTATATCTGTTTCACCACCTTTGAAGTTCGTCTGCCATTGTGTCGTTGAATAACAACGCTATTTTGAATTCATTGAAGGTATTAATAATGAATCGACAAAGCAAACAATGCCTATATTATCCACTTTATTCGATCCGTTCATTCGTTATCACAGTTTCATGACGTTACACGTTTAGGATTAATGAATCTGATAATAAAATAACATAATGAATTAATTGTATAGGTTTTTAATTTTACTTTCAATAGTATCATTGAATACATTCGTTTGTCGCTTTAAGTAGAAAATAAAAACAAATGATCGATAAAGAGGACGAGGTCAGTACATTTACATGAGATTTTTATGTCGTACAATTTATTCTTGCGAACGAAACAGTCGAAGAACTGAACTGAAAACTGAACAGTTACTGAATTTTTCCATGCATTTCAACAGTCTTTCGTGTATCGACTGTATGACACACTTTGCGGTTTTCCTAGTTATTAAACGGTATGTTATCTTTAAGTATGGGTAGCTGTCTGTCAAAATTTAAATATAACCGTGATAAAAAGTTTTTCAGTTGCACCGTTATGTTTAGCTACTTCGGAGACAGCTTGGTTATTTCTTACAACGTTTTAATCAACAATCTGTGTTATTCTATTTGGGAGAAATATAGCAGTTACCAAATATTTATATATTGCCGAATAACTATTGAGAATGTATTGTTATCGATTCTTAAATGCTTTCGTTCAATGTTCCATTGTTCTTTTAAAACCGAACAATTCTGCTTTTCTACATATTACACGCCTTTCATAATTTCATTACAAAATAAAATAATTACCAAAATTTAAAGAGTTCCACGCTACCTCGAATCTCTAAACACACAAGAATAAAATAACTATTCCCACGATCGGTAAACCATTCTAGAAAGGACGTCAGAAATAGTTAGCAATAATAAACACTGAAGTTATCAAACATAACCAAAAGATTAAAGACTTCTCGCCTCATTACCTTGATTTCCCAGATGCATACAACTAAAATAACCTCCCCTACTTAGATATCTCTACAATATCAATAAAAATTCTTTCTCAAACACTGCCAGGAGTTACCAGACCACCGAGCCACGTCAATAACATGCAGAAAGTAATTATCAATAATAATTATCGAGTCCACCAAGGATCAGTCGACGAATATTCTCTGTATTAGATGTCTGAGTGCCGCTGCGTTCCGATTGGTCGCGGCGATCCCTTCTAACCGACGATCGTTTTCGTTTCAGGGTGCCACCGGGTTACGTGTATCAGTCGCCGTACCTGGCGACCGCGGCGCCAGGTGGTTTGGTACCGCTTCCGGCAACACAGTTGACCCACGCCGCGGCAATGGCGGCGGCGTCCCAATTTTACGAGTATCAGAACGCCGCTGCAGCGGCCGCCAGTTATCCGGGGACATCGTACAATTTCGCCGAGGCTTATCCGTATACCAGCGCCGCCGCGGCCGGTATGTGTTTGAAAAGTGTCCAGAGCAAGGACAGCAACGGGCTGATACACCACCATCAGCAGCACACCGGCGGCAGCCCCGCGGTGCTGGCCCACCAACGATTGGAGAAAGCTCTCCTGCCGCCCTTTCTGCCGTCCTTGCTACGTAGCAACGGTAGACGATCCATTCCGTGAAAAAAAAAAGAAAGATAGAAAACGAACGAAAGGGTTCGCGAGAGAGTTGAACGGGTGCGAGAGTGAGAGCCAAAGAGGGGATATATCGCGTGACGTCTTCCTTTCTTTCTTTTTTTTTTTTTTTTAAACCGTAGTGGAGTAGTCCGATCTGCAAGATTCCCACGCATTCGGGAGTAGGGACGTTTAGATGCTTTGCAA
This sequence comes from Hylaeus volcanicus, assembly GCF_026283585.1. Classification (NCBI taxonomy): domain Eukaryota; kingdom Metazoa; phylum Arthropoda; class Insecta; order Hymenoptera; family Colletidae; genus Hylaeus; species Hylaeus volcanicus. Next base: position 5,184,443 of record NC_071980.1, on the reverse strand, counting down.
ACCCCTTTGCGCTCGTAGTTAATTCCTTGGAGTTCTTCCTTAGATTTGTTAAGTTGGAAGTTGTTGTTAAGAAGTCATGTGCATAAATAGTTAATATAGTTTGGCGGGGAAATTTAATTGATTATTTACGGTAGTAGGATGCGTTCGAGTATCTACAGGTGATCATAGGGGTAGAATGCTTTCAAGTGCCTGCACTGCACAGCTGGCTTTAGGAGCGCAAGGGGTTGGTGACTTAGGCCCAATGTAAACGGACCATGTTTTCTTGCATGATTCATTGCAGGCTGCCATCTCCTTTGTCGAGAGGTCCTTCTACTCGCCGGTAGAGGACAACCAACCCTTTCCTTTCCAGCGAGTACTTCGTCAAATCGTTTTACTTCGTATTTCGAAATTTTCGTCTAAATACGTTTCTGCTGGGAATCTTGCTGCGGGAATCCTTTCTGCTCGTCTCACCTGTCGCTTCTTCAAACTTGAGTTAGTGAATGTTCTGTAATGTTGATGTGTTTACATTGAAATGCGTTGTTTCCCGAGAAATCGCTTACACGGATCCGAATAACAAGCCACGCATATCGCAGGAGAACTTTCTGCAATCTCTTTCACGAATTCGAACAAGAGAAGAGCGCTCACGATGAAGTTTGTCCGATTTACGAGAAAAATGGAAACGCATCGTTGCATGCTTGCGTTGGCTTAGCACTCGTACACGACGAACGTGCAAATTTGGTTAATGCTCTGATGTGCTGTCTATGGTGGTGGTGGGAACGTTGTCACGGTAGATGACAGTAGTCTGTAAGCTTTCGCCTCTGCGATGCTACATAGTCTCGTTTCGAAGAAACAGAGTTTGTCTTCTTGAAAGAAAAGATGTACAGATGTTACTTTTGCAGTGTTAATATTTAAGGAACTGGCGCGAGCAGCTGGGGAGGCTCATGGTATTTCGTTCAACAATTACTGAAGAATAGCTTGAATACTTCTTTTTTTTTTTTAAATAGAGCTCCCTATCATGGAGTAACAACTTCTTACGATCACTCGGTCCATCTTTGATGCTCCAAAAACACTCGCGCTTAACTCGGTGTCCAAAGGGAAACCCCCATCTGTGCTCCTCGAGCCGCCTCGCGCCAGTAGAATAAACCACGTAAGAATGCAAGGAGGAGCAACTGATTTTTTCCTTTCTTTTTCAGCAAACGCGGCAGCGGCTAGTTACGTGACACCCTATACGTACGCGGCGCTACCAGGTGCAGCAGGGTTGCCTGCAGCCGCGGCCGCAGCTGCAACGGCGGCGGGTGCCGCGTTCCCAGGTCTCCCGTACCAAACAACGCCCCAAGAAGCGAGATTGCAGTAGAACTCGGGGCCCAACCATCGCTGGGAATCCCAGTGTCGCCACCGTCGCGACTCAAAACTCGATCCTCGCCGCAACGAACTTGAAATCCTCGCCAGACGCCTTTCATCGAAGACACCGTGCGGCGCCCCCCCCCCCCCCCCCAGCCATTAGTTTCTCAGCTGTTCCGGAGTTTCGTTCCGCGTTTTCACGAGTTCATATCTTCTTCTCTTTTCCGGAAACGGCGCACCGTCGGAGAAAACACGAGAACGAGGACGACGCCCACGCCGTGGCTGCTCAGGATCGACGACTCGCGGTTTCTTACTTAATCTTTAAATCTTCCCCACCTTAATCTTCCTTTGCCACGTTCTCCTTTGTAGGGCCAACATTGGCGCGCTCAGCCAATTAGTACTCGAAGATACGAGACGTTTACGATTATTTATAATTAAGGAAGCACGAATAGAGGCTTTTCTTCGATAGATGCGCGCGCGCGCGGACTTCCCGTCACGAATTGTAGTTTGCGATTACTGATCACTCGGGCGATTGTCAATGATACTAAACGAAATGTTTCGGTAATCAATGGCTCAGTCAATGGAAGACCGATCCGTATTCAGAATTGATAGATACTACTCTCGACCTGTAATCTCGAGGCGTTGGCAGGATTCGAAGGCACGTTTCTTCCAGTATTCGACGAGGAACCGTTTCGGCGTTCTTCGTGGTCCGTTATCGCGATTTTGCTGCGATCTTCCAGAGAGGGAGATTTCTGACGGTGTCGTTTCGGCGCTTTCGTCGGATGTCTTTTCTGAATATCGGTCGAAGCGTGCGGAAATGCTATCGAATCGAACGGTTGTACACGATGAACGAAACCACGTGACGACGACGGAAATTATTGAGCTGACTCATCAATAACTTCCATTTTTTAATTCACAATTTACTTACAAATATATTTTTACCAGACTGCGAATGTTTATGCACAGTTTCACAGATACTGAAAATGAAATTAATCTTAAATTATTGCGTATCTTATCTTCTCATAGATTTTCCATTACTTCCCTTCGACGTACATGCATAAACGTCTGCAGTCTAATTATCGCATAATAAATCTTAATCAATTTTACGATCACAACAGAAGTTATTTATGAATCAATCCCATATATTGGTCCACTATGTCCCCAGGAGTGTATCGTAGATACAACACACAGTGGGTTGATCAATTTTAAACATACGTCCCTTTGTGTTGCTTTATTTGATATTTTTATACATTCTCTCTTACGTCGACACTTTCGCTGCAGAATATTAATTATTGTACTTAAATAGCAACTTACGTAACTTCTATTCGATCTGTACTTACTACTTGGAGCATGGAGTCCCGTCGCAAGTCACGTGGTTTTATTTATTCGTGTTCGCTATCTTTTTTGGACATATCGTAGCTCAGTAGCTGTGTAGCTCAGTAGGTACGTTGGGATTTTTTTTTCTACTTTCTGCGTAGGAAACTCTGTGCACCCGACGACCTAAACGCGAATAAAATGGCCACGAAGCTTCCGCGTAGTTCAAGACTCACGAGGGTACTCAGAAATCGAGTACTCGAAGTATGTACCAAACACAAAGTGTTCCTCAATCGCCTTAACATTTTTGCGTCCAAGTAGCAATGTTTCTAAGTATTTTTGAAACTATTTGTGGCTGAACAGAGGCGACTTTTAGAGACAACCGTTTCTCACAGTCAATTTCCAGACGTTTAAATTAGAACACTTTGTGCGATCCCTGATTACTCGAAAATGTCGACAAATGTTAAACAGGGAGAGAAGGGGTCCATTTCGGCATGGCATTGCCAGCTTCGTGGATATAATTGCTCGTTTAGGAGTATATCTCGTTCGCGATCGATTAGGAAGGATTTTTCTAAGCGATTCGATGAATGTTTGTAGACGCTTTTAGGTAAAGCAACGACTTGCAAGTGACGGCGGTCGCAGGTTGTAATTACGTCGATGTTGTCTTGAGATCGCTCAGAAGCGAAATCACCCAAGTGTCTTAATGACGATGCCTTTCTAGCGTGTCTTAACGAGAGTTATTCAAACGAATCATCGTTTCACGGTACGAATTCAACGAGGACCAACGGACGAACGAATTGCGGCCTCATTGGTTATCCGAATGACGATAATCAACCCTCGCGAGGAGTTGTCGTCAAATTACATAAAAAGATCCGTGTCTAGAACTGTTTCAGCAGTGTTTATTAATTGTGGGGCTTGGTTCTTCGGAATAAAAATTGAAGTGATTTGTGATCTTCCAAGGATGAAGTTTATTAGACTGTATTTCTAAAAATGAGAAATATCAGAAAATTTTAGAAATCTTCTGGAGAATATTCTACTATATTTTGCACAGAATTTCTAATAGAATATTTTTTTAGAACCGAGGAAAGCCAAGCATGTAAGATTAAAAAGTCCTAAAAAACCTCACGCTTAGAAGATCACGAGTTAAGTTTGTGACTAGAAATACTTTCACATAAAAAATAAACAATATAAGAAGTCATCTATATAGAATACATCACGAACGTTTACACGAATATTTTCTAATATTTTTATAGAACTTTGCCCCACCACAAATTGGCTGAAATATTGACAAAAACCCATATGCTATCGCTCAAAATTAACATTTCCGTCTGTCTCACGATTCAAATACTATTCTACCCCCGATAAAGTTCGTTCGTCCAATCTTACAAGTGATCTGGTGCCTTAATTAGCACAACCGAGTAGTCTTAACGGTTAGAAACTAGTCAGTGATTTCGTTAGCGCGAAACTAATCGCCTAACTCGTGTACAGGGGCTGAAAAACTGAACGAAAAGAAGGTTTTTTTTTTTTTTTTTTGGAAACCGACAGAAGAAACTGAACGGGATGGTGAACTAGCTCTAGCGTGAACGGAAGAGAGAGGGAGGATCGGGCTATGAAGAATGAGACTGTCTAGTCCTAAACTCTTCGAGACCTTAGACGAGGTTAACTCGATTCGTTAGAATTTTAAGTAGTACGTTAATATACGCATGATGTAACGGAGAAAAGAAACCAAAAGTCTTGTAAAAAGTTTAGAGAAAGAGGCGTTTGTTAGGATGGATTATAACGTTAAGTATTAATTATTACATAATCGATCGATTAAGGTAATAGGAAAATAAATTAATACTATTGATATTATATTATTATTAATATTATTATTATTATTATTATTATTACTTATTAATTATTATTATTATTATTACTATTATTATTATCGTCATTATTGATTATTCATTATTGTTCATGTACTTAACGACGAAGCGAGGAGAATACGCGACTTGATTGAGATGCGAGATGAATCTTCCGTCGCGATGGAAGTACGAATGTTCGAGGACGTGAAAGACACGCGTAATCTGATCCACGGGTACCATGATCCTTTCGAAAGATATCCTATTCTCTTAGGATTAACGGTTGTAATATATCATCTGTTATACTTCAGTAATATTAACTATTATACGCTCTATCGATAGGTTAAACGTGAATGAAACGGATAAGAAAGAAATGAAAAATGGAAGAAAACGAATTATTGTTCTCCGAGAGAAAGAAAATAGGCGAACGCGTCTTGGTCTCACGATAGGTCGCGACTCTTGTTGTCTGTTGCTTTCGCACGTCACCTGAACTCTTCGCGAGACGACGAAACACCGAACTTTGATTACTGAAAAATTGAACAACAACGTGAAAAAAAAAAATAAAAAAAAAAAAAAGAAACGAAATAAAATCTGAATTTTCACAAAAACAGAAGCCGTCGACACCTTGTCTTCAATCTCCACTGCGATGAACCCATGCTATGGATTCGAGGGGGCCGAATCATCGTTTTCTTTGTTACTCTATACCGGGGTTGTTCGGAATGTAATATCGTATTTTTATCGCGAGATAAGTAGAAATCGGAAACCGAAAAGAAAATTTTGCTAAAATGACCGACTATAACGTCTGCCCCAATCGGTCGCCGGAAAAGATCTTTCTTCCCCCATGTATCGTGTACAGAAAACTGATTCATGTACGTCTTTGTTGCCGTTGAACCCGGTTGGAACGACGAATTTCCTTTTCCCTTTCTTCCTTTTGCGACAGTGGCGAGTCATTCCGTCGTCTCGACGGGGCTCCATTTCGTCGTTTTTCGCCGGCTAAAGATAATCGTAATGGCCTCGCAGCATTGGACGTCGAGCGTCGCGGCGTTCTGCGAAAACGACCAACCGAGAAACCTCCCCCGACGTCTCGAAAGTCTAAGTCAGGCCTGCAACGACGAAATAAAAATAACTCGACGGTTTTCATGGGTTTGTCACTCCTCGAGACCGTCATTGCTGGATGATCGGCGACGGAGTCTGCTCCATCCAATACATAGTAGTAAGATGTCACAGAATCACGGTCACGGGGAAGATTGAGTAAATAGTTGTTCGATCGTTGTAATATTTCACTGTTACGCCAATGCATTGTCAATATTCATTCGCTCTCGTCACTCTTACGTTTCTCTTCGACTTTCTTTGTCGCGCGATAAACGTTTGATGCGAAGAAGACTACCCGGAGAGTACCATCTAAAAATTCAACATAGTTTCATCGTTTTTACTCAGCGAATCACATCGGCGTCGGATACCTTAGCGCAGACTGCAACAGATTCTGATACCTTTCGAGTCGGCGTCCCTCGATAATCGCGAGCGTCGCTGACGAGATGTCAGCACCAGTTCTCCATTGATAACGCGTCCTCTGAATGACGCCCCCGCTTATCATTCGATTTGATAGAGAAATAGTAGGGGAGCATTGCCATTGACACAAGAGCGAGGCTCAGTTATCCCGCGTTTATTCGCGTAAACTAGAGCGCCCGTAGCGCTTAGTGCGTTTTTTTTTTTGGTGTAACTCGACGGACGGAGGTCACGAACAGGGAAAGACTCGAGGATCGCGATCCAGACAGGACTCGCGACCTGGAAGTCCTTCCTAAGTCCATGCGGAAGCACGTGGCCTAAGGTCAAGGTGAGACTAATAGAATTCTCGCGTGTTTTTGCTTCCTACTTCCACCTAACTCGTGTTTCATTCGACATCATTCGCGTTCAATCGTAATCCTTCTCGTACATCGATCGCGAACGCTGTAACCAGGTGAAATTATTATAGAAAATATCTCATTCCGTTACATAAACACACTGCGGATCCACTTTCTGGTATTAACAAATCGCAGTGAATTTCTTTGTCATTCAATTCACACGTGATCGGTGATGGACGAAAGTCTCGTGTAGATAAAGCACTTCAAAGAGCGAACAAAAGGTAAACAAATTCCATTGAAATGACAGGCTGATTTGTATAGAGGTCGTTCTTTTTTTTTTTCGAAACGATGACTTTTTGACGCAGCGAGTCGGCCCTCGAAACGGAGTACATTTTAGGAGAGTTGTTTGTTAGACCGAGAAATAATCCATTCCCCCAGTTGGAATCTGAATCATACAATTGAACTGTGTTTCACGTCGAGCGAATCAACAGCTCATCCAAATAACCGTTTGATCGAATAAACGTTGCGAATAAATCGTCAAGCGCGGAGTCCCCATTCATCTATTATTCGAAGAATATCTGCGTTGGAACACACCGTAGAATTTTTCGGAGCATAAGAATCTCTCCGCGATTAATGTTACTTTATCTCGTGTTCGTTGCTCAGAAGTTTTAGTCCGGCAGCAAACGTGGTAAAAAGTCGTCCAAGTCTGAATACCAATTACGAAGCTTCGACTTTGTCATCTTCTAATCTGGTTAAAATCGTTTCCAAGCTGACACGCTCGTGAATTATCCTGAAATTAACAATGGCACTGTACGAATCAGCATTAAACAGCTGCGGCTGACCGTTACGTCACTACGGAAGACGATTTTTCTTGACATTTATCATTATCGATAACTGTCTACCAATAACTTGGTTTGTTACTGTTTCAACGTCCCTTGTTTTGTAATAGAGAATATTCTTGGTCCGGATTAATCTCCGATAGGGATTTGCGAAGCGAATTGTTCGAGAAGGTTTGCCGACATCATTTTTAGTGAATTGCTCGTGACGATTGTTGAGGTTTTTGTAGAATTTGCTTTTAAGTGAAAAAATTGATGCGCCTTAACGAGGTACGTAACGCGAAGTTTGAAATCGATATTCGAAACGATTTTTATTTTATAAGATTTTCCAAGTGCTCTAGTTTTCTTCCTCGTTGTCGCTCTGGATCTTGCTACTCGAGAAAGCCTGTCGCGAAGTTGGGTATGTGATTCTTAGCATGCTTCTTGTGGCACGACGCGGCGGAAGTAACAATCGACTGGAACTCCGTATTAATGCAGTCTCCGAGCGTCACAACGAAATCTATACTGAGTTAAATTGCAATTGCGTAATCATCTCAGGTGCCCGTGGTGCACGCGACAATTACGTAGGAAACCGTTGGTAAATAAATCCGTTACAGTGGCTCGCTTTTCGACGTTCGCGCGAATACCAATCAAACGAGTTTGTTTTCGCGTTGGAATAGTGGTTTACGATATCCTGGAGAACGTTCGGTTGAAACAAAATTTCTGTTAAAAAAAAAAGGGTTCATTATGTTTATTATAATTTAAATAAAATTAGATTCCTTTTATCGACTTTAATTAATCCAAAATTAAATTCTTGTTATCGTTAGAAGCACTATAATTTACTATTAATTGGCGAGCTAGGAGTATGAGCATAGTTAACTTCTTCATTGGTTAAACGTTTCGATCTACTGTTCGGATCCTCTCTATTAACAATTGATGTTTAACCTACATATTTGTCCACAAAATATTTATATGTGCATTTATGACTGCGCGAGATACACGCCACACAATCGAACTTTAATATTTAAAAGAAATGTACGCTTTTAAAATTTTAATTTTTAAACCTCGAAAATTAATTTCTTATGTTTCTCCCCCAGAGGACCAACAAATCAACGGATCGAAACGTTAATGAGAATAGCTTGTTTAAGCCTGGCAAATAGTTCGTATTATCGACAGGTATACTCTTCGGTGGGATAATAATTGTTTATGCTAATTCGTTTGCACCTTGAGACTCCATTTACGAAATACGCTTCCCTCGTTTGCCTTTACATTAATCCTTCTGGCATTTTTTTCCAAATTTTATTTTACCACTTACAATGACAATTGATCCATTCTCGATATCCAAGCTAATCAGATAAGCGATGGATAACAGGATCTATCGTGCAAGTTTATCTAAAGTATTTTTATTATGAATTCGCATCGAATTCCTGGGCACAAACGACAATCGCCATTACTTGCACTTGTGTTCTATGTGTGTAGGTATATCGTCGCTCAAAAGTCGAAGATCAAAGCAGTTAAACGAAAACAATCAATTCATGGAATCGATAAGAATCTACTCGAACACATATTTTAATCTTGTTTGAAAGTTCTCAAGGTGATTTCAAGAATAAATAAAATCATGGATTTAACAAGTACAGATTTTTTAAATCCCTGATACGATTATTTATTTTAAACAGAAGAAAACACATCAATCAGAAGATTGGCAGAGGTACTGTAATCAAAATAACGTGTTCAGTGCTGACGATTACTCGTCAATTATTCATATTATCGACAAACATACTCTTCCTAGTTAAATTATATTTAGTTCAAATGGAATTTTTTGTCCTCCGAAACTTAGTTTTTGTTAATAAAGTGCATACATTAACGAATTATTTTAATTTTGCAGCGCTGTCGGAGGGATGAGCAAAGGTTGTGGAATTTGCGGGATTTATCCCCGGTGGTTGCGACATCGTGCCACCCCGAAAAATTTCATCGCTGTGTATGGCCTCCTCGGCACCGTGCAGGCGATGGCTTTCATTTACATCGTTGTCACCCTCACGACTCTGGAGAAAAGATTCAAGATACCTAGTCGGACAACTGGTACGTGTACTTCGACGTCATTTGTTACTGTTCGAGCAATTAGTGTTCGTCCAATTGATAGGTAATATTTAAAAAGAAAGAATTTGATTACATCTGCATCTAAATATTTTTTATATATAAATTCATTCAATTTCAAGATTTAAAAAATCTCTTACAAGATGATTCTAAACCAAAGAATCCAAACACAAATAAATAATAGCTCCATCGAACCAGAAGATAATAAACGATCAACGCGTGGTAGTCAACGTTTCAACGAAAGTTTCCACCCTAATCGTCGATGCACAAACGCGCTCGAAACGCGTGGAATTACAGAACTTTGAATATTTTGGCTTCCTTATCTCGCGATTACTCTTGCCATCGTAGGCGAGTAGTCGAATGTATTTCGCGTTGAAATACTCGCGCTTGCAGTCGCACGCGTGCACATGATCGGCCCCCGAACAAAGATAAAATCCATCCCGTCGGTGTGGGTTCGTCTAGTAGGTAAGTGAGTAGTGTGTCGCAATCATAGAAGTGAGAAATCTGTCGTTAGAGCAACGAGCGCTGGACACGCAATGCGAAGACACACGGATGTGCATTATACGAGTTTATTGTTGGTCGTAATACACTCCAAGGGTACATACACGAAACGCCATCAGAGACTTGAAAGCTTCTCAATCGTGAATTCTCAAATGATCTTGTATTCTTATGATAGGTGTGTTATTTTCGATACTCGATAACGAATAAATTCTAAGAAATATTAGATCTGTGAAAATTTAACAATCGAGTCGATGGTTCGCCGTTTCGCTAGCGTTAATGTCGCTTCCAAGTGTCTCTAGCCGTTACCGCGTAATTCGAGTATTCTCTATTTCGAGCTAACAGGTTTTCCATTAGAACTAATAGCATTAGCGTGGTTTTAATTCCGTGCATGAATAGCGAATGGTTCAGTTTGTGTCGGCACATTAGCTCAACTGCCAAAACTCTTGGCAACTAATCTTTGTCAAACAGGCAGAAGCTCCATGTTAAACAGAGGTGGTCTATAATTAATTCTGTTTAATCTCCTTTAACAATTTTCTGTATCATAAACAAAAGGACAGTATGTACATACATATATTGTATAAATATTTGATGATCTCGAACAAATTCTAATAATAAGAATTAGAATTTCTGATTTGCCTTCTACATGATTTGTAATGTTTTAGAGTCATCAATGTTTTTGTTTCAACTCGCACGTGAATATTACGTTAATTATGCGTTATGGTTGTTGCGTGAGAAATCGATACATTCCTTCCACAAACGTACGTATTACGCTCCTCCAATGAGTTGGTGGTTTTACGAGGCCGTTGTTATTGCAATGATTTGATAGATCGATGTTTTCGAAGGTTTATTGGAATTCGATATCGAGATAAAGCGATACACCTTTCCAGCTATCGCTTTGCGACCTTGCTAACCGTATCAATCTCATAATTTCAAATCAAGATTCCCATTGTTTGTGCATTTTCTTAAAGCATGCAGATTTGAAAGTGTTTTAAATTTTACTGTCAAATTTTACGAATTCGTCATTTCTATTACTCCCGTGAAAAGAAATTCTCGTTGGGGATTCTAGGCCCGGAATATTGGGATTCTTCCCATTTTCCCATGGGACCGCCCGGGGCCGAAGCGAGTATTTCTCCTTGAAAATTAGCAAACTTTGAAGCGTTATAGGTCGAAAACTAATAAAAATCGGGTAAATACATTAAAGCTTAATGAATTCGTCTTGAAAAGTACTATCGCACGGTATAAAAAAAAATATATAGTTCCATTTGAAAAACGAAACTTGACCATCATATCTCGTTAAATAACAAAGTTAACAAAAATTCCTTCTCGCTGAAACATGAGCCCCATTTTACCATGCAACTTCCATATTTGAAACGTTGCATTCGGCCGATAGTTTTGGAGTTAGAGCTCTTTTTCACTTAGGCTGGGACACTCTGAATGGCTCTCAGATACCCACCCCTCCGCTGCCGGCCCATTCATATTTCTTCTGCCCGTAGTTTCGTCCGAGTAACCCCGACCACCGGTGTAATATGATCCGAACCGATTGATACGCTTCTGTCGAGTATTTTCTTTTTCTTGGACCTCTTTATCCTTTCACTATTTATCCTTTTCTACGTTGGACGCTCGACTCGAGTCAAGTGTAAACACATAAAAACACTCGAGTGTCAATATTTTGGGTCTCCGATTTTGCATGCCTCCTTCGTATCTTCTAATGTTTTGCCAACAAACTTCGAGCGTAGAGAAGGACAGCGAATGAAGAAGAGGACGGAGCGACATGCGAAAATGGCGACCAACACCGAGACTATTTCGACGAGACGTGTAGTAAATATGATGCGAATTACGTCGTGTTTGGTATCATTTTAATCAGAAAAATGTCAGGAATACGATGGTAACAGTTTCACAACAAAAACGGTAATAATAAAAAAAGGTTCGATCGTTGCATTAGCATTGTCTCATCGAGATATCCGATCCCGGATCATGTTACTGTCCATTTATCGTAGAGAAACTTGTGCATTTAAGGAGACTGTTGAATTATATACAGGATGTACCAGTCTAAGTGATACAGAGCTCTAAAATGCTTCGAACGAAGTTTCTCCCAAGGATTGTTATACAGTGCAGTGTTTTTTTTTCCAGGATTGATCCTTTCGGGAAACGAGATCTCTCAGATTCTATCTCTGATATTAACCTACTACGGAGGCTCGGGGCACCGTCCAAGATGGATCGCGATCGGTGTGGGACTGAGTGCGTCCTCGTGCCTCGTCCTCGCGCTTCCCCACTTCCTCTTCGGGCCAGGAAGGGACGCGCTGGCCTTGACGAAGGAGTACCTCGATCAGACCCTGCTGAACGCTACCACGATCCCCGATGACTTGGCAATCTGCCCACGCGTGGTCAAACCGGAACGCTGCGACGAGGAGACTCTGCTAGACGTCAGCGTCCTGCCTCGACTTTTGGTGTTCCTCTCCCAGTTCATCCTTGGAATCGGCACCACGCTCTACTATGGCCTGGGCCAGCCGTACCTGGACGACAATACCAAGAAGAAAAACACCCCCATGCTTTTGGGTAACTATTATCGTTGATCTATTTATCGGGGACACCGAGGAAGGGGCAGAATTTTTTAGGGTTATTGGAAAGCGATAAATGTTTATATGATATATCGTTATAATACATGGAAATAATTATTGTAATATAATGTAATATTTATATCACATAAGTGAAATTATAATTGTATATAGTTTGAGAATTTGTTTACGAAAGACGATGACAATTGAAAATTACATTGATGAGCAACACATGAAAGTGTTCGATAACTATGTCAGAATGAGTTAATAATAGACGCAAGGGGAACGTCGTTTTTAATCAGTATTTATCGAGCGTCTTCTTCCCATTCATCAGCCTCGACCGAGAATACATCTTTTATTCCTTTGCAAAATGCTCCCGCGGGATTGTTACGTAGACCTTACAGATGCGTGTCTATTAATAATTCGGTATCATAAATTCAAAATAAATTCGAAATTTAAATTCAATTATTTACAAAAATATAACATAATAAAGTAAACGTGACTAATCTTGTCGATCAGGTTTCACATTTGCTTTGAGAACAGTGGGCCCAGCGATAGGATTTCTGTTGGGTTATGGTTGCCTCAGTCTATACATAGATCCCTCTTTACATCCCGTGATCACCAAAAACGATCCACGATGGTTGGGCGCGTGGTGGCTCGGCTGGATCATCCTAGGCGTCACGATGGGCATGTTTTCTATCTTGATAGCCATGTTCCCGAGAGATCTGCCCACGAAGAACTCTGCTGCAAATGACACTGCCAGTAAGGTAAAAAGTTGAACAATTCTAAATTTACTGCTGGATTAAATAGTTAGGGTAATCGTTATTCAAGTACATTTTCACGTATCCTGATCATTTTCAAGGACGGTAGTACACCATTGAAGCTGCACCTAACCGCGCAAGAGAGATACATGACACCGATGGAGCCGAGGAAGTCGATCGACACGGAATACATCCCGACGATTCGCGAATTCCCAACGGCGATGAAGAGGTTGCTGACCAACTGGCTGCTGACCTTCAACAATCTGAGCGGGGTGTTCTACGTTCTGGGTGCATCGGCTTATATAACGTTTCTGGCGAAATATCTGGAGGTTCAGTATAGCACATCAGCTGCTGGCGGCACAGTAATTGCAGGTAGATTGATTGGAAAGATAGATGAACTGCATTTATTAAATCTTGGTTTTGTTAAATAAACGATTTTTTTAAGCATTTTATCTTAGCTTTATTAAATGGAGGGTTTATTATCTAATTTGTTTTTTCTATTTCAAGGTCCGATATCCCTGGTGGGTATGGTGTTAGGATTTCTATTCTCCGGACTGACCATCAGCAAATTCAAACCGGGACCTAGGCCCTTGCTAGCGTGGAACGTGTTCGTTGGCGTCTGTTTCGTCGCGGGTCAAATACTCTTCATATTCCTTGGTTGCTCGGATGTCGGCATCAAGGGACTCGATTTAGATACTATGCAGTGAGTACGTTTTTTTTTTTCTTCGCCGAGGATTTGTTCTAGACTTAACACATTGCAGCAGTAGCAAATCTGAAACAGACGAAAGAGGTTGACAATGACTTTCGAATACTACTTAGAGTAGTCTCGATGATACCAATTTCGAATAGAATACAGTCCCGGTACGATTGTATCTTCCAGAATGAATCTGACGTTCAGTTGCAACCAGAACTGCAATTGCGACGGGGTGAAATACTCCCCAGTTTGCCACGAGCCGTCGAAGACCACATTTTTCTCGGCCTGTCACGCGGGTTGCCGTTCGATAATAGACGACAAGGACTTCGGGGATTGCAGCTGCCTTCCCATCACCGATTCCTTGGGCATCGACGATCATTTCGGCTACAGCGACGACAGCATATCGCTGTCGACTCAATCCATCTACCTGAGCGATCCACGGATCCTCAACTTCGACAGGGTCAGGGCTGGCCCGTGCCCCAGCGACTGCAGCCGTCCCTACCTCCTCTTCATGGTCCTTACCTGCATCATACAAACGTTGGCGTGTTCTGGAAAAATTGGTAACGTCCTGGTGAATTATCGGAGCGTCGAGAAGAGGGACAAGAGTTTCGCTCAAGGGATAACCTTGATGACGATTTCCTTGTTCGCGCTGATACCGGGTCCAATTATTTACGGAGCCATCATCGACTCCACCTGCTTGATCTGGGAAGAGTCCTGCGGCACCAGAGGCAACTGCTGGTTTCATCACGGACGCAACTTCCGGTACTTGGTCAACGTCACGTCGGCGGGTGAGATTGAATACAGATCAAAGAGATTAAACCTTTCGATTCGAAATTCGTGAGCTTGATTTCATTTATTTTAATTACTCGGAGACTTCTATTGAATTTTGATTCGTCTATTGGATTAATTTTTGGTAAGTATCTGGAAGGGAAACTTAATGAAAAAATTGTCTACTTGTTAGAAGTGTTCGTTCTAGGAATACATTTTTATTGTTATGTATTACCAAAAACGATAGCATTTAATGTAATATTAATATAATATATTTTGCTTCACGATTTAACATATATATATTTTAATCTAATATTCCGCTAAAGGAAGAATCGACAGATAAGTATACAATTTATATAGTCTAAATTGTAGAAAAATATATTAGTTACAGTAATAATTAATTTTCCAGAGTTCTGTTAAGTTCACGCTGACTCTAGATATTTGTTCAGGTTTCTCGATGATTGGAGTGCTGTTCGATGCAGCGGTTTGTTACCTGGGTAAGGATCTGGATCTTTACGGCGCCCAGGATGCGGACAAGCGTCGCGAATTTGTGAAAGAGAACACCGAGGCCAGGATCGCCATTGGCGAGAAGAAGAAGAAGGAAATAAATGGGAATCTAAATTAGCCAGCCGGTTGTGCTGATAATAAAAAAAAGTGAAATTAATAATAGTTAAATTTAGGAGGTTCGAGATACTCGTGTCGCAAAGTTGAGATTAGAAGAGAACAGTTTTGGGTACCTGAACGTTAGAACCTTTCACGATCGATGTCGAAGGTGACAATATTATAGAAGAAACCATATAAAACATGCAAAACATTTTTAACGCTAGATTTACGGAGATTTAAAATGTCTTTGTTGCACTTTTTTTTTGTTTTGCCGTTTACTTTTTAAGTAACCGAGAAATTTAAACAGTCCCTGTAAATTTCTTCCCGAAATTCAGAATGCATGAAAACGGTCGTGCTCCGTAAATCTAGTGTTAAAGTATTCCATATACTTTATTCAATGTTTAGATATAGTCGAAAAGCTGGATGTTATGGGGCATAAAAATTATTCTAACGACGTCGATTATATTTTCAATTTACATTCCAGACTTCTCGGACATTTGTACGGCTGTACACCGTTATTCCTATTTGTTTGTAAATAAAAGACGAATTTTTATTAAAGTTCCCGACAACGTCTGCGTCGTGCTTCCGAGCTGGCAACTTTCGCGCTACTCCGGTTAAAGTCTACGATAAACAAAGCGTAATACTCAACGAGACACCGGCGTCCGAGCTGGCTTCGTGAAAATAAAAAACGAAACAGATTTTCCAGTCAGTGTTCTTCCTTTAGTCAACTTAAACTTCTTCGGATTTTCATCCATAGTAGAATGAGATTAGTGAAACATGCGAGGCCAGACGCCTTTCTTTGCAGCATACAAATATCTCAATCTAATCTCTCATGTTTTAAACTCAAACAACCATGTCGATAACGTAACCTGTTCGTATAACAGAGGCAATGTAATCCAGTGGCGACGGGCTCGATAACCCCATCAGCGCGAGACGCAACACCGATCGATGGAAAGGAACCTAAGATTTTCGTCGCACGATAAAAGGAAGATCTCTCTCCCCCCTTGAGAGGCCGCCTACGCAGCTTCAGATCGGTTCCCTTAAATCCTCCTTCCCAGCAAATAGGGCGCAATGTCCACAGGGTGGAATGGGGTTGGGCGTATAAGGAAAAACGAAAGGAAAAAACGGGTGAAAGGGTAGTGAAATCGGACGATCGATGATCGCGGTTGATACCCAGCGAGCGAAACTGTAGAAACAGAGCCGGCAGGAAATGGGGTAAGGTCTTAAGGGTTGTTTTCAGGCCTGCGTCACGAATCCTGAGCATGGGGAGAGGGTTGACCCCGCGGTGCAAGGGACTACCCGGTAGTCAGGGGATTACAAACCCGCGAGGCCGAAAGTAAAAAGGGAGTTTTTGTTTGAGAGCCTTTTAATTTTTAAGCCCGGCCAGACCGAGCCTGGAGGAGGTCCTGGTCGGGTAATGAATTCCACGACGTCCTTATGACGTCAGGACGTCTCTATCGATCGCGTCCTCAGACACGGTCTTTGGAGGATGCGCTTTGGCATTACCAGGAGGATTAAGTGCCCTGCCTTATTCCACCGTAAATAAAGAAAAATCACGGCCAGGATCATTGCGCATCCTGCTCCCCATCCCCACCCACCCCAGGACTCGAGGTATAGGCTGGGACAACCCACGGACTGGGGTGTTTCTTGCTTAGGGATTTTCTTGCTTCTCGTGGACCGTGACGATCGCCTAGGCGTCGTTGTTCGCGTCCGTGGCGAAGCTGGAATTCAGAGGAGCACGTCTTTAATTACTACACGTGACAATTCTTTGGAAATTATGCGCGGCTGCACACCTTGCAGGTGTTCTTAACACGATGGGTACTCATTGTCTGCTCCGCTAGGAGGTAAGACCTGGAACTGGCCGAATGACTTTGTATTCGAGCGAAGGACTATTAGGTCACGAGTTAAGTTATGTGCATATTATTTTTTGGATACTAATTAGGCGGAGCTTCAGTGGCGTCGCCTATAACGATGACGATTTTATCGAAACTGTGTGAGTTACGATCCAAATATTTTTCATTCATCCACTCGGTAATGTAGAGCAGCCTGTCGGTAATGCAGTGCTATCTGTCGATAAGATTCGGTAATGTAGAACCTTAACTGATCACTGAATTTATCGACAGGGTAGTCTGCGTTACCAACATTGGAAAAGAAGAGATCTGTAACTACTATCGATGACCTAATTCAAACAGTCACCTCTTCAAGAATAATATCAGCCAACATAAAATATTGGAAAAGAAATAAAAATAGCTGTCGATATAAGCAAATTTTTAAATTGTAAGCTTGAATCTAGAAATAGTTCGAGATAGATAATATCCAGGTGCCAAATATCGCCGCTATCGAGGATCGAATTCGACCTCGCCGCCATTCCGCAATTTTTAAGCGCCAATAGAGTGACCGCAACGCGAACGCGTTGTCGCGATCGCGCGGGTCAGCCAGGCGATGTGAAGTTTTGCCGTTGTGTGTACGCAGTGCATTGTACATGACCCTGACCCATCTTTCATATAGACCTCATCAACGTCTTCTAAGTTGAGGTACAGTCTGATCTAGACTGTCGTCGACAATGCGGATCGGACGAAGATAGACGTACAACCGAAGATAGCCAACCGGAAGTGACCGGTTTCAAAGGTCTTCCTCGTCGTTTCGCAGTGAAATGCTTTAACGAATATCAATCAACAACGTTTGTTTAACGACAATTATAACTTACCGACTTATCCACAGACTACACCATCGAATGTTGCAGCAATATTGCAGAAATATCGTAGTAATATTCTCTTAACATTGCAATATTTGTCTATCCGAAAATCAAAATCGAAGTAAATTAATGCAAAATTATCAGTCAGTGGCTGCTGGTTGATAGCATTATTTTATTCGAGTACTACTAACCACTATACTGTCTTCTTTTCTATTTCGATAGCAAAAGAATTATCAGTAATTAAATAATTTTTAAAAGTAATTTCAAGTATAAATAAATTAAACCATCCATTAGATTCTCATCTAATAGGCTGTCTCTATAAATCGACTATTTTTGTGGTTAGCTTAGGACCGAATAATGCCACGCACTCCTACATCGACGTGGTTTCTGACAAGTGAAGTAATTTACGTTAGCCTCTTATCCTATTAGACCTCCATCTTCTTTATCCCTCCACTTCACGAATTTTATTTTACCCTTCGAATAAGAAATTATATCGATACTACCTAAATACGAAATTCAATTCCAACCTAAATTTCTCTCGAGATTTTCTATAGTACGCGTAATCGTTTAATAAATAGTCCCAGGTTGTTATTATTTAATATTTTGAAGAATAAAGGAGACACCGTAAAACAATGCCAAGATGAAGGAATTGCGCGTTGCACGTGGACGATAAAAGGCCATTCGCCCCGGAGAAAAACGGCGATTGGCATTAGCTGTGAGTAATAATAATGATTCTAATGTAACTCGTCCGGCCTTGATACTTTTATACTACGAATGCTGCGTAATTCAGCAAAGCGCGTGGGTTGTGGCGTTCAGCGCCGTCTAACGAGAGGACAACGTTCGAAAATGGCCATTTTCGATATTTGTTCGAGGAAATAGGATCTGAACTTCACACTTACACGTCCAAACGAATCAGGAACGATAGTTGTTGAACGTGATGAGAAACTTATAATGGACGTGGTTAATTGTAAAAATTCTGTTCGTTAATATTTATAATTAAAATATCAAGCTTTTAAATAATCGGAAATGTTCACACGCGTACACACCCGAAGAAAACTAACGTTGAACGCGATAAACAAATTGCGCCAATGCTCGTGGAAGTGCATTATGTACATACAGCGCTGCAGAAGCAGTTCCAATTGCGATCAAACATGGGGATTCCCAGTTGTGTAAACAATTCAACATCGATATTTACGTCTTTACGCGACACTTTTGTGAAACTGGTAGAGTTCAGTTGATCCGAGGATGAATTAGTCAATTTGTTTCTTTAATTTATGTCGAATCAAGTACTATCTCATTTTTATATTGGTGAAGAGGAGTGTAGGTGTAGGAGTTATATGATTTCTTATAGGAACATAATAAGGTTTATAATATTGCTGTTGGAGATTTAGGGAAAATTCGTTAGGTGCGATTGGTATTACAAGTTGTGTCTACTGTGGAAAATAGATGATCGAACTACTCACTTCGTCACCTCAGTCATTATTTGCAGTTTGGTGTTGGCGATAGTGTTAGTTAACCGTCAAATATTTAGAGTTAGATAGTAGATCGAAAGGTCCATAGTCATTCTGCTGTAAGTAGTAAATCACTATATTATCTACCTCAGATATTTAATTTGCACAACTACTGATTGCTGACGTCCTTTTAAAATTCAAATCTAGAATTAAGGTTGGACCGCATGCGTTTCTAGTTATTCAGCAAAGTTGCATAGTTTGGACTACGTAAATATGAATAAATGTAAAATGAAAAAATTTAAATAAAATACAATAATACAGGAAAACAAAATTTACTTCGTCATCTTCTTTCTCATATGAATGAGTATAGTTTGTCGCGGTTGGTCATAAATTATATTTAAAAATGTTTTACCTATGGCGTTACACAATCGTTTATTTCTTAAAATTTTATAACGACTGTACCTACAAAATTGATAAAATTAGAATGAAGCAGGTAACATTAGTATACATAATTTTTCCAGAATTTCAAATTTATACCATCAAAGTTCGTCTTGTACTAGAGTGATTCGTATACCTGTCCAGAGTATACCTAGCAAAATTCGAGTTTTAATTTTTACGACGTTTGCTTTTTGTAAACACGTCGCGCGATGAGTAGACGTAATTAAAAACCTCATGCATGTATCAGTCGAGCCGTTTTGTTTGTTACGATAAAACCGGCACCGATGGTTCTAGCGACGTCACGCAGATCTGGCGTCGCTCGGTTTCGTACAAATGTCGCCCGAGTCGATGTTGAACCGTGTAAATAGCAGGTACGATGAACTGATTCGTATATCATGATGGATTTTCAATTCTCTTACCATCGTGACAACGAAGTCGTACGGCTGGGTAGCATGGTCAACGTCATACTCCGTCTACATGTCATAAATTTGGCAAGACATCTGCGAACGCTTCCCAGAGTAATTTTGCAAGTTGTAGAAGAATCAAATTATGATAAAGTTTCTACATATTTGCATCTCCATTTACAAATCGAATTTGTCATGATTTTTTTAATAACAATTATAATCGATATTTAGATAAATCAAACAGCCTGTACTTTTTGTTAGAATATAAAGAGTAACTGGGAAAAGATTTCATCTAGATTAGGCGAAATTGAGAGGAGTTGTAAGGATATCACAAACATACATATTATGAATGCGAACAGGTACCTGCAACGACGATATTCAGAAAATTATTTTTCATTACATTACGAATCATTGTATTACGAAGATTTTTCGTTTCATGTATTGTTCATACACGAATACATACGTTATTAATTATAGAATAAATAAAATTAAAAATCTGTTTGAGATTTGCCTATAATTCTTACTACTTTGGTCCGATTCGCATGAAATCGTTTTTTAATTACTCTCTATATTCCAACGATAGGCTTAGGTATATTTTTAACAGGACAGACAATCGAATCCGAACAGTAGCTCGGTAACAAAGCGTCGATGCTGGAAAGATATCTGCGTGTTCTACTATGTGTACAAAATTTTATCATGCTTTATGGCGGATCAAACAGGCGGCCGGGCAAAAATTCTGAGAATGGTTAATTCGGTTCAGACACCTTACACGTCTGAGACGCAATTTTCTAAACATTGTACAACCATCAGACAAAGTTACGATTTTGTTTAGGTACAGGTACGTATAGAGGAAGACGGAAGATCGACGTTTCGTCGTTTGTGTAAAAGTATTAGAGATTGTTTAAAGGTTGGATTAAAAAGAAGCGAAGGGATCAAATCGTTCGTTTCGTGTGACGGGCGAGATAAGATTCTGTTCTAATTTATTATTGCCTTATCTTAGATGTAAATTTTCGCCGACGGACAAAACATTTGGTATGCGTTTGTAAATACACGTGCGTCGTGATGGGATCGTTTTCTAACAAATCTAGGGTTTGCTTCCCGGAACGGGAGTAGGTGAAGTTATGGTCGCGGTGCGTCACCTCGCGGGATCAATCTTCTGTAATTCAAATTCTAATTTATTTGATACAAGTAACGTAAACGAATAAAATGTTCTTATATGGAATTTTTTTATTTAGATAAGAATTTTGCGATTATCTGGCGATACACTAGTCGACCTTTCTGCAGATAGGCAAAAATCTTATCTGCTGAAAAATCACAAATATTGAATAAAAGATAAGAAGGATTCAATTATTTATCGTCGCTGATTCAATACAAATTAGAATTTTAATTATACAATCATTTTATATCTTCTGTTCGAATACGAAGCTTGTCCAAGCTCTACTCGATCATCAATTATACGAATCAAACTTTGCTCATATTTCTCTATCGCTCTCACACTTCTATATTCAGAGATTGATAACAATGCTGAAGTAAGACAACTATTTCCCTCGCTAATCATATTTAGTTTCGTAAGAAGAATAATTCTCTTCTAACGCACCTTTTCTTACATTCTTCGAGATTTGACTCTGTTACAAAAGTAATGTTTCTTTAACGTAGCTTCTCTCGGAGATGTCTCGCTATTTAATTGTGCTGTAAAAATAGTTCTTTTTCTCCTTTCTAATGACGTTTGACGTTATCTTCACTTTATCTCTATCTTATCGTCAGCTTTACGTCAATAGATTATTCCTCTGCTCGATACCTCTCTGTACATTGTATACAACTCTAGTGCAACGAAGAGGTATTATTATTGCTGTAATTGTTCCTATTTACCAGTCGAATTCACCTCGTTCGATGATCGTAGGGGCACGCGCCAACAAGTTACGTTAACGTCATCTCCCACACAAGCATTCGATATTCAGGCGCGGGTTATTAATGCCGTTTAATTATCTCAGCCGTCGCGATAACAAGATTTTAATCGATTTCACAATGCCCTCCACTTTTCTTGTTACGAGGTTACCGAAAACTGTTTGCCCAGGCTAAACACCGTCTACCGTTTGTCCAAAAAAAAAAAAGTGAAGTGGCTCGTTCGTAGGAAACGTTTTTATTTATTTGCCTGGCCTTTGAATGTGATATTTTTTAATACTTTTTTAATTAAAATAGGGTTGGAGTGTAAAAATTGAAATTAAATAATTTATTAAAGGTACGGTTTAACCGGAGAAATTTGTTAAATATGTCGGATTCAAGTAAGTCAAGTGTTGGCTTAGTGTGAATTTGGAGTATATGGAAGATTATGTGAAAATAGTCAACGATATATTAAACGTAGTTGTAATGTATACAACTAATGTATACTAATGTATACTAATGTCCAATGGATAAAATATTTTATATAAAGAATGTGAAAGTGATTTACGTGCAGCATCAGTTGGTTCAAATTTTGAGGATTATTTTACTTGCAAGAAAGGTAGATTGCAGTGACCATTAGGTTGAGACATAAGCTACGCATGATCGAATGTAAAAGTACTTAAATCGATGAAAATCAGAGGAGATGAAAAATGTGCGCCAGCGGAGTAGCCAGCGAAACGTTTCAATGTCAAAACAACTACGGCGAGGCGGTCGGAGACCGATCCGTTCTTCGGTCGAAAATTAAATTTCAGCAATTAACCGCCGGCTATTAGCGGTATAGCTGTTTGGTGTGCGCCATTAGCAATGCGCGGGAATAGACGGAAGAGTTTACCAAGCGCGTTTGTGTGCGCGTGTGTGTACATCACGTCGGCTCTATTAAATCATAATGGGTTCACAATGTGAGCCTCTGCTCTCGGAGGTTGACTAGAAACGAGCATAGACACCATACCCAAAGCTGAGATCTCGTCTATTCTTGCTGAGAACTGGCATCTTCCCTCCTCAACCTTGTTGCAAAACGTGGAACCTTGAAGAGGTTGGTGCGAACCACCCTTCAAAGCAGTTGAATTAAGTTTACTACAATTTTACTCGCTCAACCAAATTTCCATCGGATGCCAATTTCACCCAAGGATCTACATCCAAATCAAAACTCTCAAATACCTCACTCGCCACTGTTCCATCAAGATTAGTTCCAAAAAATCGTAAAAATTCTACGTCTTCGATCGAAGGTCCCTACTACTCATCCCCGCTACCCTCATCCCAACCAACAACCTCCATCCACCTCCCAACCCTCGAAAACGCCTCTGTCACCCCGTCGGTCAACAAATTTTCGCCAGCGACAATAATAATTCCTCCGTCTACCTGAAATCGGAGTACTCCTACCGCAGGACAGGTAGGCATTATCGATACGCCACCGTGGGTAAATATTATCAAACGGGGATTCGAGACGAGCGAGTGGGACGAGGACCGGCGCACGCTCGTTCTACGAACGGAGAGCAATAGAAATAGAAGCGCGCTGGATGGAGGAAGAGAGTTAGACCGATAGGAACCTCCGAGCGGGATAGAAGACACGAAGTAGCGAAGAAGGGGAGGGAGGGGGAGGTACGAAGTGATTGCAAGAGAGGCAGAAAATGTGCCCGCTTGATAACAGCAACGCGAACCGAGGTACCATAGGTGCATCACAGTTCTCCGCGTCGTGATCCTCTCGTCGTCCGATCGGCTGTCTTCAGGGTCGATAGTGGGGATCCGCAGGAGGACCACCGTCTTTGTCGCGCTGCGGAAGACCGACTAATTCCAGTTGGGACGGGATAACGTACGTTTTCGGACACGAGATTCGCGTTTCGTTCGCCGGAAATCGCGCCCGCAGCCACCGCCGCGTTAAACGAGACCCGCGTCCATTCTCCGTGGACCACGAGCAAGTTTCCGGGGGGATCGCAGTTCCAGCGGGATCTTGGAAACTATCAGCTCTCGCTCTCGACCGACCCACGGTACGTGCTATTACGTTTCTGTGTTGTTCGGCGTACCGCGATTTTTATTTTACTTTCCGAAGCCGGAAAATTAGCCGAGGTGACCGACTAGGCCTCGGTTGTGCGAAGTGAGGAATGATCGACGAGGTATTATTTTGTATTTTATGGTTGGAGACAGATCTGACAGGTATAGGATTGTCGGTTTATGGAGTACATGATTTTTCAAGAATATGGTTTATATTCAGGGGGTGTCGATGTCTTCGTTCGAATTGATCTTGAGGATCGAGGAATCGAAGGGTGAAGCCTCGTTTTTGCTAGTTGCTTCTTCGATTTTTATGGTAAAATTACTGGTTCGAAGTTTATGATCTTTGGGGGATATGTGTGACGTTCGGAGAGTGTTGGTAACCATTGAGGAAGAAGTTTTCGTTTAAATTTATTTCGAGGATCAAGGAATCAATGGGGGTAGCATTGTTTTAACTATCTGTTTTCTTGTCTCTTTGGCTTTTTACAGTCAAAATTGGCGTTTATATTCTAAATAAAAATTTTGAGGATACCGGTACTCATCTTTTGAATATACAATCAGTCTCACAAGTATTCGCACCCTCTATGTCTATTGAAGAAATTTTTCTTCCGCTAAGAAAAAGCAAAACATACATCTTTTTCATGACATAACGAGTAGCTCGCAGATATTCACGCAGATTCATATTTTTACAACTTCACATGATGAATTGAAAGTTAAAGAAAAGCATGCCTTATCTCCTAAACGGTGCGATATTTCTTTTATCGTTGATATTTAGATAAATAAATAGGATATTTATACGAGAGTATTGTCAATGGATATAAATCTCACGAAGCATTTCCCTTTTCCCTTTTCCCTAATATCGTTTCCCGCCAGTCATTTGTCAATCACACGTCGTCGAACGTCACGTCGAGATTTCGTCCAAAATGTATCCTGTCGATATTTTCGCTCATCTAATCAAAGCTTCGGTTATCGTCGTCGGAAACGGAAACTTGGAGTTTTGATTCTCCGAATTCGTAGGTGACGGCGAAACGATACGCGAACCAAGGTGAAGCACGATCGAGTTTAACCACGCGGTATCGAAACATGGAGAACACGTGACCTAGGAACGGAGATCGGAAGTCGAGCGGAACCAACACAGGGAGGAGGGCGGTTCGAATTCAAGGAAAAGGTAATTAATTAGTTTATCTTAATGGCGACATCGCCGATTTCGATGGGAAAGAAAATATGGTTATCTATTCCTCTGTGACATGTTGAGAAGAAAGAATAAGGTTAGAAAACTGCATTCTTAAAAACGGAATAATCGTGAGTAATCGTACCTCCAATTTTGTTTCTTTTTTAACATGTCAGAAAAACGTTCTTCGATATAGTTTTACTTTTCTTTAATTATATTGCTCGCCGACTGACCCAGTTTTGTTTACTCAGCCATCAGTTAAGCGAATCGACGAGTGGCTCGCGATAACTAAAGATAAACAGTGTCGAGGAATCGTGCAGTTATATCGACGGATTACTGTATTGTTTTTGGAGATGAAATTAGACGAATCCAAACCATTATCTTTCGCTCGTAATTGTCCGGGTTGGGTTAGTTTGGACGATGTCACATGTTTGGACTCGGATAATCATTTATTCTTGATACTTATAACAATATTATTATTATTATTATTATTATTATACTTACATATTATCACTATTTTTTTTCATAGTTCTGTGACTATCACTAAGAAGAAATGATAATTATCTGAATCTAAATATTATACCTCTATGCCAGACTAATACATACATACATATATATATATATTCAACACTAATATAATATATTCTTCTATACGTTCTTAGACATAATATGCATTCCTCGTACAAAACGAATCACGCCAGTAATTATTTATTCTTCCACCCTGCGTAATAATATTCGAAAATTCGCTTCTTCGCCACTAATGCGAACGATTCCCCAAAAAGAGCGATGCCAAGGGCCGCGAGGACGGCGGAGGTACAACAAAAACGTGCGACCAGCGATTGAGGTCAGACAGATCTCGCGGCTAACGGAGAGCGGGGGTTGTTTGGGAAGCTGCGTCGCAGACGAAGATGAAGAATAACACGAGCAACCACGAGAAGAACGGGCCGGAGAGCCTGAAGCTGTTGAGGGTTCCATCGACGCCACCGACGACCCCGACGACGCCCACGACGCCTAGCTCCAGAGGCCTCGAGGACGTGTTCAGGGAGCTACCCATCACGGACGACACCTCCTGCGGCATCTGGTTCCTAAAAGGTCCCAACTTGCAGAGATTCGCGAACAAGAAAGCCTACGTGTTCCTTTACGGTGTACTAGGGTGCATATTCTCGGCCAGTTACGCGTATTTCAACGGCACCATCACCACCATCGAGAAGAGGTTCAAGATACCCTCGAAGACCACAGGTAAATCGATCGACGTTTCGCGTAACTTTGGGAATTTTTTTGGGTCGAGTCGATGGAAGATACGGAGTTGAAATTTTAATGTTCGAGGGTATGCGGCCTGGAGAGTCTTTGGTTAATTTTGGGTCGAGACAGGGTAAAGAAAACACGCTTTTGGTTGTTGTTATACACTTTGATCTTTTAATATGTTGCACCTGATTCTAGCAGAAAGAAACGAAAAATCGGCGCAACAACGCATATTGATTTCATATCGCGAATCAATAGACTCGACCGATTAATTGTTCGCTAATATTAGACGTGTAATTTTTGTTTAGGTCTTATCACCGTGGGCAACGATATCTCGCAATTGTTCGTATCGGTGGTCCTGTCTTATTACGCAGGAAGGGGTCACAGGCCTCGATGGATCGCGTTTGGCATCTACACTGTAAGTTTCGACAAAATCATTTACATTTACGTTTTCTCGTATTTAGAAGCCTGAAACTTCCCCTAAGAAATAATTTGTTTTTCTAAAAGCGTCTGAAAATCTACGACTATTTTCTTATTTTACTATTTAATATCGCGAATGCTCCGACTCGAATTTTCGCTAAAGAATAATTAATATGGCAATTTTCTGACCCCCCCTTTTCTTTCCTCCTGTCACGGTCTTCCTCGAAGCTTGAGGAATGCAGAGAAAAGTATCAGCTGTCGGCACACGCCCCGAAGAATGAACTAGGAGACGTCATAACCCACCGGTTGGTCGGTTCTTAATTAAATTAGGAAGCGTTGAAATCGTAGCTCTACGCTCATTCACGCCTCTTACCATCGTACTCTCGCCACCGTGTGCTTAGCTAAGCGCTTCATTCATTGAACAGTGAAAAGACGCTGTCGGTGTGCGTGAAACAACTCGCTGTCACGTATTTTCAGTAATTACGTTCGAAACAATTTGCGTCTGCTTACGGATTCACGCGGCACCACCTGTTTCACCTTCTATCCGATTTCGTTTTTAATTGCATACTTTCTACTTACGAGTAACTAATGAACAGCAAACGGCGGCAAAACAAATTTTATTCGAATTGGAAATTTTAATATGAATTTATTTGGTAAATTGAAAACCGTCAGTTTTCTGCTCGATGATCATAAAAATCGTTGCAGACAAACTAATTATTGTTTAATAATCTCTAAACACCACTAAACGGTCTATGATACGTTCGGCTCCGTTTCCATTATCGTCGAAACATGATTTCAGAAGCATTTCCAAGACGTCAAATCAATTAATCTCGATTTCTCTCGCGTGAGACAGTTAGATGCTCGATGAATTACTATCAGAGCAATCGTTCAGATAACGTCTCGGTAAATAAGTCATGTAGACAGCGGTGTTTAACAAGCATTGCAATCTCGAACACAAGACCTGAAAAAAAAAAAAGATCCTATGGCATTTTCCAAGATTGATCTTATTTGATGATCGCAATCTAAATATCAGAAGACACGAGGATTAATGTAAACATATGGAAAAATATATTCTGCAAGTGTGTAATATCGAAGGTTCTTTAAACATTCATTTTTTATATCGTAGTAAACCTTAGGAAAACAAGACCGGAGCAAAAACATTTTTACAGACAATTTCAATCGATCGATAAATAGTGAATACCAAATATAACCAGCGTTTCGAAAGTCGGTAGTAGATAGCTACAACCAATATTAATTAATTATCAGCCGTTCCATGATACGTTGCGTTAAACATTTATCAAGAATGATTGTTTCGTTCCTCACGATTATTTTGTTCCTCAGGTTGTCCTATTTTGCTGCATGACGATGCTGCCGCATTTTTTGTACGGCCCTGGCGAGGACGCTCTTCTGCTCACGAAGGAATACGGAGCGAAACCAAGGAGCCTGAACACGAGTCAGATCCCTGACAAACAGCGAAAGTTCCTATGCCTAGGGCAGGAGAACCGCGAAAAGGAGTGCGACGAGACGGACGGAAACTTCGCGCCCCAGGTGTTGCTGTTCATAGCGCAGCTAGTGTCAGGTATTGGCGGATCGCTATATTATACCCTGGGAGTGTCGTACATGGACGATAACATACAGAAGTCGAAGACACCGGCGTTGATCAGCTTCTCGTATTTCCTAAGAATGCTGGGGCCAGCCATTGGTTACGGTCTGGCTTCGTTCGCCCTTAAGTTCTACATCAGCCCAACTCTGACGCCCACCATCACGACACAGGATCCAAGGTATAGTGATCAACGTAAAAACACTCGAAGCAATCTTTTAAACCTGTCTGGTACGTCAACAGATGGTTGGGTGCCTGGTGGCTGGGATGGATCATCCTGGCGATTCTTCTGTTCGTCTTCGCGAGCATAATCGCGCTGTTCCCGAAGACGCTACCCAGGGCAGCAGCCCGCAAGGTGTTGGCCTCGGAGCGAAACAAGTCCGCGGCTAACTTAAAAGCGGACCAAGAACCAGAGTTGCCTGCCTCCTTCTTAGACATGATGAGGACGTTCAAGCGCCTGTTGACGAACACTACCCTGATGTGCAACAACCTGGCGACTGTCTTCTACTTCATGGGATACATGCCCTACTGGATCTTCATGCCTAAATACATCGAGACGCAGTACAAGCAGTCAGCCTCTGTCTCCTCGTTGATCACTGGAACGGTCGGCCTGGTGTTCAGCGCCTTTGGGATCCTCCTTTCCGGTTTAGTCATCTCCAAGTACAAACCCAAAGCCAGATACTTGGCCGCCTGGAACGTGATGGTGGGGGCCATATCCGTGCTGGGAATGATTTCTTACGCTTTCCTCGGGTGCTCCGCCAACGATAATCAAATCGCCGTTCAATCGGACGGCGCACTGAAAACGCTCCTCCCGTGCAACGAGCAATGCCACTGCGACTACGTTACTTACAACCCTGTCTGCTCGGAACATGGTCAAACCTTCATCTCAGCCTGTCACGCTGGATGTCGAAACTTAAAGGTGCAAAACTGTTTCATCGGTTCGTTAGCTTTATCCTCTAATCGGCATACCTTCAATTGCGATCAGACGTAGGTGACTTTATTCAGATTTAATACAGAGTTTTACCAGAAACCGTCACGACCGACTTAGTGGCGCCACAATTAAAGATGACCGAGCTATTTGATAACGAACACAGTTTCTCACATCGTTGTTATCGGACGAATTCACTTGCAGGTTCACAGTAATAGCAGCAAGATATACACAGAGTGCAGCTGCGTCAAGCCGAAGTATGCACGGTCATTGGCGCACTTATACTCGAACAACACGTCGGCGCACACAACGGAAATTCCGTCCGAGACCACCGAGCCCGATGGGCCGCCATCTTTAGGCACCGCGGTCCCAGGTGCCTGTCCTGTGGATTGTATGCACAAATTTTACGTCTTCCTGGCCGTGGTTTGTCTCCTCAAGTTCAGCGGCGCCACTGGAAGGGCGTCGAACTTCCTGGTCTCCGTCAGATGCGTCGACGAGAAGGACAAGACGGTGGCAATGGGTTTTGGATTAACTATTATGAGCTTATTCGCATTCATACCTTCCCCTATATTATTCGGATTTATTTTAGGTAAGTTCCGTAAGACGTTTCGAAATCAAAGATTGTTTATTTGTTAAGATATACCCAGATATAGGCTGAACAAAATACATTTTTCTTTTCAGATAAAACCTGCCTCGTTTGGGGAAAGACATGTTCAGGAACAGGAAACTGTTGGCTCTACAACGGCGAGACATTGCGATACCTGCTGAACTTTACCGCAGCCAGTTAGTTCAATTTTCCTTCCACAGGCCTCGAATCGATTAGGAGATTTTTCTATAATTCGGATGAATAATCGTTGCACATTTCTAACAAGAAATCTATGTTTGCGATGCTCCTACAGAAAATTACACCCGCAATCGAGTCGACATTATTAAATAAAAGGAACGTTGCAGCTTGGAAACCTGCGAAGATCTAACCAATGAAAGCACTCGAATGGAAGATCCCCTAATTATTTCGAGCTGTCGCGAATCCCAATAATTTGTCCCCCGTCGATAGTCCGATTAATTTTACAATATTCTTTCCACAGGCTTCGTAACGATCGGCACGTTGTTTGATGTGGGTGTCTGGTATTTCGTGAAAGACGTAAAGATCTTCGACGAGGAGATCGAGCTGAAAGACATAGCCGAGGAGCCAGGGGAGACACTTTGAAAGTGACTCATTAACGATCCGATCAGATCGTTTCGTCCCAGAGACGACGGGAGTAAAGGCTCGAACAACAAAATCGTCGATGAATAGGAATAAAAGGAAAATAATAGAAGGGGAGGACGAGAACGGTGGAAAAAAGCGAAAGGGGGAAAGAGAGAGACATAGAGGAGCAGACGAATAAAGACTTTACAAGTACCTTAAGCATCTCCTTAGATATTTAAAAGCTCGTAGTACCTCGGATAGCCAACTTACGGTTGGCTAGTTCGTTCGCGAGGTGCGACATTCGACAAACGGAAACGAATTTTAATTTTGTACTATCCCTCGTCTTATCGTCACTCGACGGTGACGTCCTCGTCGTTCGATCGGGGCGTGCCCGAGATCGTTTTTAATGAATAGGGAAACCTTGTAAAAATAATTATAAGACGGTTCTACAGTAATCTGAGATAATCGGCCCGAATTAATCGTTGTTCTATTGTACAAAGTATGATGTGAAAAAAGAACTTATAACCACTGGTGAAAGGGAGTGTTTCTGTTTTCTTTTTTTTTTTTTTGTACTTTACATTCAACGATACAGTGTGACGCGTCTTCGTTTCTTGCGGATCGTCGAGACTGCGAAAATATATCATTTATCCACGTTTTAATATTCGTGTAATTTCTTATTAACTTTCTCGCTTCTCGAGATACGAAGTAATATCAAGTATATTTTATATCGCTGTAAAAGCATAATTGATCAGGAAAAGATTTCGATGACGAATTTGCTTCATTTATTTGCACGTCATATTGTAGCTGAAATTAACACTAAAATTACCAAGTCAGTCCTTTAAATTATAGAGCGATACCATTACAGGTGACGCCACCTGTCGTATCACAAATCTAAACTCTACAGACTCGACAGGACGAATCATCGGGAAAGGAATACCACCAGAAACGTTTATATAAATAAAATATATTTATAATCGATCATATAAAACTATCAATACACAGGCAGTGTACGGCGCAGAAATGTAAGGAAAATGCCCACGAATCAGCTCACGTAGACGTTAGAAATCTGTATGCAAGGTCCCCCTGCTCCCCTTGCTGGAAGTCCTCGGGCTGGAGCTTTCACGGGATTCAGGTCGATCCTGAGGAGCTCTACCACCGGCCAAACTGCTGAACCCTGACGAAAATTGACCATTCCTAGATTCAGGCCTCGACTGCGCCATGGCTGCCAACGGAATACCAGCAACGGGTTTGTAATCCGTATGGTGACCTCCAACCCCTGCTTCAACTTGCTGGTCTTCGGCAACTTGATGGTCGGCGTTCAATTCATATTGATTGATCAACGATTTCACATCCTTCAGGAATCTAGGGTCGGACTGCGACTGAGGCGAATGGTCCACGATAGGTATACCCACTTCGTTGAAATCACCTCTCCTGGATGCGCCATTTTGTTGACGGGAATACTCGAAGCTGCTTGTTATGTACGAACCGTCCGCGGTTCCCTTTTGATTCTTGTACTGCGATCGACCGGCATTTTGCCTGGGAAGGGAACTTTTCTCGGAGGAGCTTTGATCTAGATCGTATACGCGATCGTAGTCCTTGCTGTGGATACGTTTTCGTGATCTGGGCTCGGCATTACTCAAGTCGCTCTCCACGTCGGAGTCAAGATCTAGAGGGACGTATGGCACCTTGGAGTTGAGGTCCTTCATCGCGACCTCGTCGCTGGAACTCAACTCGTCTTCGGTTTCCAGATTTCGTACTTTTGATATCTTGTTCAGTGACGACTTCGAGTCTGTTCGTCGATCGCCGGGTCCTAGGGGCCCGTACTTCAACGGTGCGTCGTCTATTTGTTGCTGAGCTTTGCTTTTTCC
This sequence comes from Hylaeus volcanicus, assembly GCF_026283585.1. NCBI lineage: Eukaryota > Metazoa > Arthropoda > Insecta > Hymenoptera > Colletidae > Hylaeus > Hylaeus volcanicus. Next base: position 5,152,006 of record NC_071980.1, on the reverse strand, counting down.
AGAATTTTCGTTAGTCTTTGTCGTTTCGGGTTCGTTGACGATCTCCGCTCGAGTCGTTGATTTGTCTGCGAATGGAGCAGAAAGCTGTTAATCTCTTCAGGGACGCTGGATCGTACATCTTGCGACATTCAGGGTAGTGTGAACTGTAGGTGGGACATGGATTTGGGTTGACTAAGTGCAAGAACATTGAGAGCCTTGGGAGATTTTACCAAAACAAATGAACCATGTTTTCTAGCTTTGAGCTATCATACTAAAGAGATTCGCATCTAAACCTATTACTGTGTTGGACCATCTTATTACTTCGAATGCAGCAAACAATGCAACGACTTACCATTGTTGCCAGTGTCGGATAACTCTCCCGCTTTTCTGGAACCTAGAGCAAGAGTGGGCACGAGGACCTGCAGCTCTGCACCTTCGGGAAGTTCCTTCATCTCTTGATTGTAGAGGTCTAGATCCGCGCAGAAAATCCATGAAAGGATTTTCAGCAGGGCGCTCAAAGCCAGAAGAGAACCCGTCAAGTAGCATAGATAATCGCCAAGCTTCAAGCTGTCGTGTAGGTGACAGATCGTCTTTTGAGTTCCCCAATATTGGCAGGTTAGGCTTGCTACGAGGTCGTAAACGAATTTTCCAGCAGCGTACGTGAAAATGGTGGACCACATCATCAAGAAGCCGATGCTGCAGGCTTTGTCTTGGGCGTAGACCGATCTTAGAGTTATTAGACAGTCGCCCACGAAAGCCGAGGCGACTAGTGCGTACGCCAATAGAGTGCCGAACTTAAGAAGGATAATATAAAGTTAATTAATTAGGACATGAATATGAAACACCACGGTTGTTACGAAAGCACGTGGAAATGAAATTAAAACGAATAACGTTGATATAAATGGCTAATTTTGGAGTACTTGGAGTACTTTGGAAACTTGGAATACTGAAATGAATGTTGATTCACTTACTTCGAAGAACAACCAACCAATTTGGCAAACGCTCGAGTTGCAAGGTCCATCTTGTGCATCTCCATCCGCTTTACCAGTTACTTCTTGTACGCATGTACAGCCAGTGTACATCGTTATACCGTTCTTGAATTCGGAGGAAGCGCATCCAGCGTGGCAAGGGCTGTAGAAGGTGTACTGCCCTTTGGAGTCGCAAACGGGGCGAAATTGGGCGTCGTCCGAACAGCCGCAGTCTTTGTTGCAATACTTTGTTAGGTCTATTCTGAATAAAAAATAATCGTGAATAATCGTCACGAAATACATATTTCGTTATAGCTGATCCCCTCTCCAGTGATATATTATACGCGCAGAGAGTTAGAAGGCTATATTAAATATTTATTTATATTCTTGTAATAATTACAAGTGTACTAACCTTCCTCTGTCGTCGGTGCCAACTATAGGATTCTTCTCGCAAGCTGTAACAGTCAATCCAAAAATAATTGCAGCGGATATCGTCACAACGACGACACTATATCCGATAACACTTCGAGCGCTAGGTTTTGCTTTAGATATTACCAGGCCTGCAACTGTCACTATCAAACCGATCAGTATAGGCTTCAGAAAGTCTGAAAATAAACGGAATTTGAATTTAATTTCGCCCTAGAAGAAAATTCACGATACCATCGTATCACAAAGTTATTACGAGTAATAGTCCGTCTTACTTGATATCAGCCTCGAAGGCATCGGATCGTTGAAGCCCAGCAACATCCCAGTTGGCTTGGGAACGTGAAATTTCGACTCTATAATAAGATTCTCGTAACCCATGAAATTCACAATGGCCATGATGGAGAGCGTGAACGCCAAAACGTGGCACACTAAAATTTTATTAAGGAACAGCCTGTTCAACGTTTCGCAGAAACCTGCACCGCCAACTTTGATGGCTTTGTTGGGTGCTAGGTTATATCTGCTGGCACTAATTAATAACGAAGCTGCTGCTTGTTCAACGACCTAGTGTAATTATAAATAAAATAATTATTCGGTCGAGGCGGCTAGTACGTGTTATAAATTCGATTTACACGATCCACAATGTGCTAATCTTAATTATTTTTATATTTATGTCTACCTCGGATGGCAGCACTCTGGGGAACCATGAGAGTAGCAAACTAGGAACTACGAGTAATATTGTGAGAATTGGAAATCCCAGCCACCATGCACCAATTTGGTCCGTATAGGAGTCTATGGTAGTCAGAGTTTCTGCGTCTATCCTGCACCATTTAGAATCTTCAGATGATATTGAATATTTGTATAATAATTCAGAAATTAGCTTAGTCGATGAGTATTTAAATTACGTTCTCGTGAGACCGAATTCCTTCGTATAAAAATATTTGTTAGCAAAATTGCACTAGTAATTTAGATTGAACAATTGTTACCTAAGGCAGCCCCAGGCCAGGATGTATCCCAAAAGGACACCAACGATTTTCACAGCGATGATGATACCGATGAAGGCGGCAGCGTGTTTCTTTTTCGTATTATCGTCCAAATAAGAAATACCCAACGCGAAATATGCAATCTGTGCCACTCCGGATACGACTTGTACTCCGATGATCATACCGAATGTAAAATAACAAAATTCGTCATCCTTCGCGATGATTCTAAATGGAACTGCTGAACACAATTCTTGGTGGTCATCTGGAAGTAACGAATAATTTTAAGTAAAAGTTAAAGTAAAAATAATGAATGTGTCACTTAAAGTATAATAAAATTGAATTCTTGCTCACCTGCGTATTTTGACATATGTGTGACATTGTTTGCGTTATCGAAGAATTTGATTTTATGTGTCAGATGAGGAATGATCATGATAAAATATGATACACTCTGTAAAAGGACTACACCACCGATCCATGCAACTCTATGGAACCTATCGCCCCAATATGCAACGAGTAGGCCAAGAAAGAAGGGCGTTAAATCTGATATTACAAGGACCCACTCTGTAAAATTAATACAAAAATAGCGTTAAACAAAAATTGAATTAATCGAAAATAATTGAAAGTAACTGTCGATAACTGAGATACTTGCCCATTATGTAAGGATCGAATTGAAATCTTCTGGCGATCGTGGGCCCCGCTACGTAAAAGTACGCGTACCCAGCTGCCTGGACCAAACCGATCCACGTCATTAGGCCGACGAATAGCCGTCGAGTTGCAAATTTCGCTAATTTTGGACATGGTAGCTGTGCACAACCGCAGTCTATCGACTGGCTTGGTATCGGATTGGCTGGCCCTGACAGGCCACCTTCCACTTCCGATCTCACCACTTCTTGAAGACGTATGGTCATTCCTGCGAATAGGAATCAATACTTGAATTCCAACAGCGGTCTCGACCCTCTGCTGTATGAGTTTTGTCTAATATAAAACATTTTACATAAAACATCAAATCTCGCGTGGTACGATAAATCCTATTTAATAAAAATGAGTATCCTAAAATAAGATACACTTATAACCAGTTGAAGTGTAACTGTATTTTCTAATTTGATTGCAATCGAATATTATTCTTATTGCTCGCGTTATTTCTATTAGATATATATGTAATGTTAGTTTTATGTTTCATAGATTGTGAAATTATTTTTTCTCAGAAGATTGCTCAAAACACACGAATCGTTGATAAAAACCATCCTAGTCATAATATTTGTTGAGTTATGTCATTTTCATTGGGGGTAGGGGGAGATGCGTCTTTATGAAATTCTGACTTACAATTAGAATTGTTTTGAACATTATTTACAAAATTATTTAATTCTGATAATTCCTAATTGTGCGAGATTGAATTAGAATCTAAAAAATTGGTTGCTTGAATGTAAACCGGAAGTGTTTTATTGTTGAGCGCCCTGAGTAGTATCTACTCATATGATTCAAACGTATCTAGAACAGGTGATAATTAAAAGATTTAAAATATGAGTCACCTATCGTCTTCCATGAAATAGATTGTTCCTGAATAGATTAACGTTTCCAACACTTTTCACGCTGCCATTTTTAACTCAATACTATTTAACTACTCAAATCGCTCAAACCACAACAACAAATTCTCCAAAAAAGGCAACACTAATTCACATCCTGATCTTCCGTAGGATGTAGACCAGACAAATAGAAATCATTACACGTGCCTAGCGATTGTTATCATGAGTCACCTGATGACGTCTCCAGTATTCTCCAAATTCCTACGACGCTATACCCTGCACTATCACGCATTAACCTAACATTAGTCGATTTCTATAAAAATACCTGGCCAAATGTTTTATTCCCTCGTTTCACCAATCTCTCGTTCGTTTTTTCGTTTCGTTCCGAACACCTTGATTTCACTCCCACGCATAAAACACACCACTCTGAACACGCTTCTACTCGAACCGTTGCAACCATGAAAATGGTCGCTCAATCACATGATGGATACAATAGCGATAATCACTCGTTGTCTCGCGTGCGACCAAGTTCCCCTTAAATCCGAGTTTTTCCCGTCGTCTCGCTGTTAAACTGGGCTAACGGAACCAACCAGGCTCGACCAGTCTGAGGCTAGAGGCGCGGCACTTTTAATCGACGAACTCGCACGTTATCTCATTACAGATACGCCGTTCAGATATCCTCCGATAAAGTGCCGAGTGTAATACACGCGGCGTGTACCGCGACACCCGTAGGTAACGCTCGCACCTCGACTGAGGCGGGAAAAATATTTACGTGTTATACGTGATCAATCAGCAGTGTAATCGATATAACCTGTTACCATTCAAACTGATTCAAAATAAGAGTCTCCTAGCATGCTGTTGGTCTGGGCGAAGAGAAGGGGGGGGGGGGAGGTGGGTATTCGAGATCCATTTGTTAGAGGGAAAATTTTTATTCCGATAGGAAGCGTTGGAAAATGTGAGACAATTTCGTGGGGTTCTTGGAGATACGTAAAGTTAATTTTCTTCATTTCAATTTTTCTATTTCATTTCTCATGTGCCTTGAGTTTGAGACCTGAGACATACGAGTCCAAGTATCGGTTCGTTGGCGCGCTGTCCAATTTTTTGAACGTCGTGGCCAGTCCGGCGTCTCCTGGCCGAGGTCTGACGCTTCTAGAAAGGAGTTAGCTCGCTTAAGCACACTTAAGTCGTCGCCATAAGAAAATGACGAATGCCAATTAGCATATGAAAAGCTTCCACTCCCTCCCGAGTTCGTTCGGACGAGCCGGTGGCTTCGGGGCAGCTCCTTCGTTCGGAACGCTTGGCAGGGCGATCACGTTTTTGAATATTAAGGGCAGGATTACACCGAGGGCTTAACGCGCGAAATTTAGTCTGGCGGGGCCAGGAACGAAAAGAAATCACCCTTAAGACCTGGGAGTAACGTAGGAAGAGACGACGAGGAGGGAAATCGGCGAAGAGGTCGAGGGGAGGGATGCATGGACTTCGCGACTTCTCGAGGTCCTCGTCACCCTCTGCATGCATCATCCTCTTAACCAATGACGCTCCGACTCGCCATGATGTATACCAGCCGTGATAATAACAGTGCTCGTGGACCGGGAATCGGATCAACCTGTAACGTGCCAGAGAAAAATGAGTAGGAATCATTTGGTATGATTCTGACGTTCGGAAGCGCTTAGGGGGTGGCTTAAACGAGAGGATAGGGAGGAACGTTTGGCACTAAATAGGTGGGAACTGGTAGTACTGATAGTACTGATAGATTTTGGTGTCGATGAGGATCAATTTTAAAAAATCGATATACATGGTAATGTGGAGCTGTGTCTTCGTTAAACTAGGTTTCTAATTGAAGTAAATACATTTTTGAATTCGTGAATTCCCTTTCTACGGTGATAGATATAAAAGCCCTCTCTCAATTCTCTTAGGGTTATCTAAACCAGAAAGAAGTCGATTAGAACTTGAAAAAGAATTAAATTAATAGAAAAATTCTGCGGATTTTCGTAGAAAAAGGCTGTTATCCCATGGCTACTTTACGCAGCAGACCGAGGTAGAAGTATCTCGAGCACTCGACGGCCCTTCGAGGGTTCGTAGATGCTTCCGTAGCGTAATCATAACGATCGCACGGGCGATCGTTTGTGCCGCCGTGTTTGGAAACGTAGAAATATATCTGTACAGACAGTATGTAAGTACGTCTATAGATATCTCGCCCAGGAGGATGCAGGCTTTCCATTAGCAGAATGAGTGACCACCGCTCGCATTTTCTTTGATGTCGGTTAATTTACTAATAACATCGTTCCACGGCTACTCGCCGTCCACCCTCTAAATATTTGTATCGCCAACATATCGACTTGTCCTCATGTAATTAAGCCACATTATTATTTGAGTGGTTAGAGACGTTGGGAAAAAGACCCGTCGTCGGCCGACCTCAACTCGTCCCGAAATGAACTTTCCATCAGCCGGGCTGCTAAACTGCTCGAGATGACATTATACCGGGCGAAAACCAGCGCGGGATCGAGGGTCCGTTTGACCGGAGCTTCGTCAAGATTAGGTTGGTCACTTGCCTCGCAATAATTATAATTCACAACCATTTTTGGTTATCGTACTTTGTTGGTAACGTAAAGTAGTTTATACAGAGTAATACAGAGTTCTTTATCGGTAATACACTGCATTCTACTGATAATATAGAATGCTTCGTCGATAAAGCCTGTTGTAAATTTTTAACATTCTAACGGACATGTTACCACGAGCCTCGATATCGATAGTCGCAACGTTCCCGCAGCTAATCGAGGCCACTCTGAAAGCGCGGTCTTAGACGATTAGCGCGAGATTTAAAAAACGGAGAAAAAGTAGTCCCCGAGGTTGGGAGGGGTTGGGAATCTAAGGGTTCGACCTTCTTACGAACATAGAGGCAAGGACTCCCACGGCCGAGGGAGCTGGTTCGGCGATCTTAGCAGAGGATTACGTAGAATTAAATCCCGCACGGGGCCGTGCCCCCGTAACACTTAATTTTTCCCTCGATTTTTTAATCTGCCGGTAAATATCGTCCCGCTCTGTCCACCCTCCACTCATCCCCAGCCAGTTGGACGCCCGCGTCTTTCGTGCTCTCTCTTGCCATCGTCAAAGGAGAACCCATTTAAAAACCTCATCAATGCTTAAGCCCCCGTGCTACCATAGGAACTAATCCCTCCTATTTTAACACAGAACGAAGGTGAGAGAGCGAGCCTGGAGGGAGACCGGCCGACGGAGCGAAGGAGAAACGAGACGCGGCAGTACGCGCTTTTAAAAGTAAGACTCCGCCTTTATTAGTAGATACAACAGTTTTATTTCCACCGAAAAAGGCAAAGGAGAACGATGAAGAGAGGTAGAGAGAAAGGGAGATCCCCGGATCGGGTCACCCTTTGTTTCTCTCTCCCGCCCCCTCTTCCGTGGCGCTCTTAACTCGAACTAAAGGCGGTGGGAGGGTGTTCGTCTTCGGGGAACGAGCTTACCTGATGCCTCGACCTTTCAGACACTCCTAATTGGCAACCATGCAAAAAGCGATAATACGCTTCTTTCGAAAATGTAACGATCCTGTGAATTGGGCTGTATTTATTGAAAAATACGGAGAATAGATCCGAACTCGTCGTAAGAAAGATAGGTGTGCCCGAAGACTTCGAGAAGAGCTAAATACGTAGATTTGATGAAACATATTTTTCACAGCCGGCCGAGCTTTGACGGGGCTCATCGAAACAAGCTCGCGTCATGACTGTAATATGCTTTAAACTGTTAATAGAGTCCCGGTGAAGGGTGTTTGGCTGCGGTTGAATCTCGAGTGTTGGGCTAACATTCATGATGAAATTAATCTGCGGCGACCGATCGGGGGTAGTATCCACTAGTTAAAAAGCTCCTGGCTTTCGTCGACGGACCATCCGTCCCATATGTTTGTCCCCTTCTCGTTGACCTCGACCCTTCCACGGGATTCGTTCAAATACTGTCCCGACTGTCGGGCTTCGGGCGAATTTCAAAATTCCACAGACGATTGCCTCGTGGTTGGTGAATCTCATTCCACTATTATATTAAATATAATATTCCTACTATAATTGCCATTATAATGAATATAATAGCAACGTTGCTCCAAAAGCTTCTTTCGTTTTTGAGTTGTTTACGATCCATTTTGCTCTATCACAATGTCGTCTATTTATACAAACACTGTTTGTGTAACAGTCGACAGTAACCAGCTGAGTCATGAACACGAGTGAACCGAGCGAAACATTTCGCGAAAATCTAATGCATCGAGTAGAGTCCACCGATAGACCAAGCCCCAGTATCAAACCGTAAACGCTAAAAGGAAAGCTCTGCCCCCAAGAAATTACTGGGTATCGTTTAGCAAGGGTTCGAGGGAACCCCCTTCCGCTTTTTTACCCGTTCTCGAAGAAAAGTCCGCCACGTTTGGAACACGCCGCCATGAATTCCGTTTTTCACGGAGATAAATAACAGTAAAGCGTAAAGCAAAGACATCCGGGTGCGCCCGCCGTCTACGGAGCCACCCCCGCCGATCGTCGATACCAGACTGCATCGAGCTCCTCTTACACACCCCCATTCAAACCGCCGGTCGCCTCTTAGAACTGTGACTGCTTCGCGTGGAAGCAAACGCGGAATAAATATGGGATGTTTTTCCGCCAGCAGTCCACCGTGAAACGCGCGTAATCTTCAAACGGGAGGCGAGATCGCGAGACGACGAGAGACCCTTTGCCAGAGGCTCGGCGATCGGGGGAGTTGATGGGGACGACCGGAAAAGATTTCCACCAATTATCAGAAACGCCTTTTGATCTGCCGTATGTTGATTCTTGAAACTCTTACCACCGTTCGGGAAATAAGAATATCAGCGGTCTGGGGCGCAGGTTCTGTTCGCAGACTTTCCGCTATTCCGTCGTTAAGCGCTCCCTCGAATTTTTTTTTCCTGTCGCGGATCCGAACGGGTTCCCGGTAAAAGTTTCCTCCTCGTTTCTTTATTTGTGGGGCAATTACGTCCCCGAGGAAAAAAAAAAAGAAGAAATTAGCGTTCGGTCGAAGTTGGGGAATATTTCTCCCGAGACTCCCGTCGTTGCTTCGTCAGGCCGGTGTTTGCGCGTCGTCTGTTTGCAAGTAGTTATTTCTAGGCGGCGATGTTCGGCTGACGTGGGTGGACAGGGTTGAGGGAACCTGAGAACTAAGTTGGGGGGATTCGATTGATATGCACTTACTGGCTTTGAAGACAGCGTCTTTTTATTTTTTTTTTTTTGTTCATTTAGTGGGAGCTTAAAGGGAGCTATTTAGATACATCGATACATAGAATCGAAAGAAACGTTAGGATGAATGATAAAGGCAGGTCCAGATTTATGCGTAAAAGTATTCCCACGAAAAATGGTGGGATTAGCGAGAGAAAACGCGATGAAAGAACGATTTATCAAGATCTTGGAGTTCATGAAAGACTTCTAATTCTCAGTAGCGATTCTGCTTTCCATTGACTCGATAGGGAGTACACTGCAAGCGGGGGGGTGTGAGTTTCCCTGACAATGAACGGCTATTGTCATGTTAAGCGCTCGTCTTTCACCCTCGTCGCGGTTTCGTTAGCCAAAGGAACGTTTTCTCACTATTTTTTTTTTTTTAGATAATTAGATAATATTAAGATTAGATAAATGATACAACATTTCATAGAACGCCATAATAATACACGACCCTCGAATAATGTGAATTTATATTTAACAAAAATAACGGTCGTGCGTGTTAAAAATTGTACACTTGTTACAAATAATCCGTACGATTGAATCGAAACGATTTCCCACAAATCATCCATCCCTAGACGTTTAGGGTTTGATACGTAATCGAGAGCACCGAATCGTTCCCTGAAAAGGGTTGAAAGCCTCCTTAATTTTGGGACGCGCGGATTCGAAATAAAAGAAGGAACGGACGAAGGAAGGGGTTAATTTCTAATTGTTTTGTTAAATGATGCGCGAGTAAGAATCCCTGGGAGGACTTAAGCCCGAAAGCGAGCGCCAGCAGTGGTTTCAGTTCATTCCGTCTTCTCTCACTCTTCCCCGCTTTCTTTCTCCTCTCTATTCCGCCCCCCTGAATCTTCCCCCCGTGCCCCCTCGGTGCCTTCTCTGCCGCCTTAATTCTTAGCTTTATTCTCTCCTAAGACTCTCTCTTAATTTCTTATTTCCCCCTCCAGCGTGCTCTGGCTGCGTACTATCTTACCTTTTGCAATTTATACTCGAGAAGAACGTGGGAGGATGGAGATAGATAGAGGGGGAGAGAGAGAGAGAGAGAGAGAGAGAGAGAGAGAGAGAGAGAGACCGGGGCCACTGAATGCCAGGCTTAAGCAGACAATACTTCGCTTTCAAACGGCGGCTCCGAAGACTTTTCTTTCGCATTAGATACTTTAATTCTTTAAACGTGTCTTTCCGCCGGGTGAAATACCCTCCAGTCGTTTCTACAGGCGTCTCCAAAACTTCATGGATCGATGGATGGGAGATTCATTTTTCAACGGTTATTACATCGGGATTATTCAACCGCGCGGTATGGACTGTTCGGATTAGGAATTAATTAGGAATTTATTCGAGTGTATGCTCGACGCACATGCAAGTGTATCTTTGTCATCCGAGGGGAGAGGAACGAACTAATTTATCGGTAAAATTGATTCTTTGTTGCGAAAGCATTGTTTGTAATTGAACGATTTCAAGAAGTTACATGGAGTACCAGAGTCGTATTGTATTTATGTACTTGAACATTCGAATACATGGATATTTGAGTAGCACACGAATAGCACTTATTAAACTTGTAATTATTTTATAAGCGACAGAGCGATCGGCACGCTTGAAAGGATGTTACTTAAGACGGAAACTATCGAGTAGCCGTCAGACGTTAGTACACACAGCTAACAATGAAACGTCAAACCTCTCGGAAGTATTGACACATGACCTAGACCCTGGCCCGGATACCGGCCTATCAAAGGATATCTTACGAACGTCTTATTCTCGCCAACCTCAACGAGAAATTCAGCTGCATCTTGCCTCGTTTACATTCAGCCAACCTGCAAATAGGTTCATTTGTAAGTAAATAAAATACATTTCGTAGATCTATACCTCCGTTTTATTTTCGTTTCTCGATTCAGTTTATATGGTGGACCGACGATACTTTTGCGAAACAAAACAACTCGTATTCGAGGAACCGATACTGTTTCACAGGGACACCAAGCAACCTAAACCGCCATAATTATTCAGTACCTCTTGACACACCTAATTGGACAACTTGGTTGGTAAATGGTACCGGAAGAGAGCAAGATGCGGAGGATAGGGGCGAAGAAATTATAGGTAAGAGGAGAGGAGAGAGAAGAGACGATACTGACCGTCGATTTCTACAGACCATCCACGGACCAACCATCGGCTCGTAATGGCCACTTTGAGGGCCCGCCATAAGCTTTCCCAAAGAGACGAACCCTTGCCCTAAGTGGTCTTACACCGACGTTTTGACGAGATAGATACTACTCACTTTGCCTATCCGCAATATGACCTAGCCTTTTGCCCTGGACTCCCTGTTCCTCTCCGCCACGCCGTCGTTCTCTGTCTTAAGTTTACCTTTAACTTCTCCCACCATTGCCTCGCTCCTTTTCGCCCACGTCCTCCCTCCACACGTTTAATTGATCGGATATCAATTCTTGGCTCTTCAGCTGCCCCAAAATCCGACCTACACTGTTTCCAGGTAAGCCTTTCGAAACTATCTTCAGAATCAACATTTAAGTGGTCAGTCACTTCGCTTGCTCTCGTTATGTTTATATCGTTTATTAAAATTCAGTAGGTAAGATTAGGGTAAGTGGATCCGACATTTATGTCATATTTTTCATTTCATAAACATATTGTATCATGTTTGAAGAATGAAACTGACGAGTGAACGATTAAAGATGAAATCGGTGCCATTTTGAATTTCTAAATTCTGATTTCAGATTTGGAATCAGCGACCCCAAAAACCACTGTATACCAAGTTTCATAAAACCTTATGTTTACACAAACCTCCATAGCCTACACTCTTCCATTAGAACTGATTATCCATACTCCCACAATGGGAACAAAATATTCTCAGTTACAAACTCTGCTCCACGAAATAAATTTACCGTAAAATAGACTTTACCGTACAACAACCCTCTTTCACCATGACTTGAAGCTCCCCGCGATGTTACCTGCATACAAGCACCACCTACAGGGTGTGCCGAAACGTAAGTTGGTTCTGACGGTTTTAATATCGCGAGAGCCAAATGGCGAAGGGGGTTAGTATCCGAAGTGGGCGATGGGTGGGGGAGAAAGGTAGAAGAGCAGAAGTACCATCGGAACAGGGGTTTCAGAGGCTAAATGGAGGCACTGCAGAAGCAAGGGTTAACTCAATAGAGCTGTAAGTGAATTACTTATCGCGTACACCCAGTATACAGACTAGATGCGTTTAGCTATAGGTCACGGATACTCAGAGGCGATCCTCAGTTTCGTCTACGGGGAACAAACACGCGTAACCCGCCCCCTCTCTCCCTTCTTGCACACCCGTTCGGGTCCCTTGTATTTTTTCCACGGTAATTCCGATTTTTCGTTCGCCCTCGTCGAACGGTAACGCGATGAAGCCTAATCGTATTACAAAATGCTACTTTGATGTGCGCGCATTCCCGACAAAAAGGACAATATGCGTCGGACTCCTTTTTTTAGGGTTGCAGTTTAACCATGTTTGCGAGCGAGGCGATTTTAATATTATTTACTTGACCAACAGGCAGCGTTTTACGCGAAGGAATTAATTTTCTTTGGAGAGGAATCGAATGGTGAACGTTTTCAAACGTAGGGTGGTAGTTTTTCTTTTTTTTTTAGTTAATTTGATAGAGGGTACGGGAAGTTCTGGATAGTCGAATTCCAAGGGTTATGGGTGCCGAGAACCCTTACGAGGCCTTCAAATATCGAGATCTTTGATGGACGCCTGGTTGCTCAAGAAAATTCAGTTAGTCCTCAGCTTTGTGTCCTTTCGCGAGGCATGGGGTCGGAGGGGTGATAGTGCTCGGACGGATGTCTCTGCTACGAACCTAATTAGCCGGCGCAGCCTTAATTACCGCCTGATATTGCTCCGGGACAATTAACGCAATTAACCGGAGAAAGTGTTGCGCCCCGTCTTTTCTTTCGAACGTCTTCCTTCTTCGATCTCTCGCTGTTACAGAGACGATTCTGCTGTTCAAGTTGCAACAGTTGTAAATGAAGAACCTGGCTACTGCGTTCACGTTACTTTCGTTTTAAGTTCGGTCTCGTTATCGTCGTATTTTTTTGCTTCTTTTTATTTTAATCCCATTTTGAGTAATTGGAGACAGTTTCGATCGCACATCGATGAACTGTAAATCGGGAGTTCATCTATCATTAATTTTGTATTGAACTCACTTTAGCCACTAAACTCACAGTGAGGCATTCCAGGTGCATAACAAGCTCAGAAATATTCCCAAGTCCTGAAATGAAAAATAAACCTGTTTCTTCGCTCTTCCTAAAGTCCTAAATAGCTCAGAAAGCACGATTCCAGCTATCACCGGTGACTTTATTCGCTACTACCGCGAGATGCCGCGCAGCACAGCCGCGGAAACTCGTTCGACGTTACGGCAATTATCGACTGATGGTAGATTATGTCAGCTGATCGCGACGGAAACGCGCGAAGATCCTGTGTCGGAGACGGGAGAGACGAAAGGGCTGCGAAAGAGCGGCAACCGCAAAATGGTTGGAAAGTGGCTCGCATAATATACTCGTCGCGGCATAATAATTCAGAAATTTGCATGTACGCGGGCTAACTCTTCAAGTAGGTTATCTATGCTGAAAGTTTTCTTCCTGATACATCGCCTTACGTTCGCGCCCGTTGAGGGGGTTAGAGGCGAGGGTTTCACCGTAGCGAACTTACCTAACTAGGCGCAGGTACGTCGGAATATACGTTGTACAAGCGGGACATTATCTTTTCGAATTTGAATTACAGGCAACCAGGAGTTCTTGCCTTTGGTTAAAGCTACCATTACGCGGAATTTATGTATGAGCCACCGCGTTTATGCAACTGAGATCGCCGGGAGAGGTGTCTTCCGAAAAGGCGCTTGAAAAAGGAATTATTTACGCCCTCGGTCATTAATACTTCTTGTTATATTTGGTCTTATACTTTATTATTATATATTTATATATCGTAAAGAAAAATGCTTCACATGAGCCCTCGCTTAGTTAATATTAACAGTAAACCTACCAACATTTTCAAACGTTTGTGCACAGTTTCCTATGGAAATAACGTGAAATATATGAACGAAATAAATTATGTATCGCGGTTGAAACAGGCGCAAATGAAATGTCGTTAGGTTCGATATTAAAATAAAATGCTCACTAAATAGTAATCACTATCCCGTGAACTCCCACGCGTCCTCCGCGCGGACTTATCATCAACGTTAAACATAGACGTACCTTTCCCGGAATCCCTTTCGTTCGTCCGTTTCCGAGGACTGCGTCGATTCTGATTAGTCGTTGGTTATCGTATAAGCAGATTGATGTAATGTATCTCACACTGACAAACCCTCCCCACATCCACGTGATTTACACCCTCGCGCACCTCAGCGAAAGGGACATTTGACGCGTGTCCTACCAGGAAATACCTTCTCCCCCTTCGAGGGTTAATCCAAATTTCAAAGCCTCGCATTAGCTTTTGAGGCGATCGTCCAGCCTCGGTCCTGTCGACTTCCCAGCGCGATATCCGCGCCGCGGCGGGGCTCGTACGATATCTTATAGATAATGCCTCAACGATTTTCCTATGCAACGAGAGGAATCCTCCTCGTTCCCATTACGACGTATTATACCTACAGATTTCTGGCAAACTACGAATATACCCACCGACCCAACCTTCCTTCTCTCTCTCTCTCTCTCTCCCTCTCAAACTCGCTCGCGCATACGCACACACTGTTTCTCTTTATCTTCACGTTTGTGCTCGCCGTAACGTTTTCACCCTCAAAGGACTCGCTCGACGTAGTCAGGGGATTACGACGTACAGCTCCTACATCGAGTTAGAATTTAGTGTGACACGAACCCGGAGTATGTATATGGGAGTTTATTGAATGAAGCTGTATTAAATTCTGTATCATTTCTGCCTCGGCGGAGCACGGGGAGATAAAGGAACTCGACGAGGAAAGTGTACGGGAAGCTGATTACAGCTAGATCAGCTTCGTGGTTACGCCGGGAGAATATTCGCGTTCGTTCGTAGCTTCGGTTTACCGGTTAAAAAGTGGCGGAAAACGAGGAATGTCTGATCAGGGGGTGTGGGAGTGTGGGTTAAAGCTGGCGAACGAGATTGGTCGGTTTTGGAGCGTGACGCGATATGATAACCATAAAAACGACTACGTGACATTTAACAATTCCATATACTATTTCAATAACACTCGAATATTGGGATCTCCGGAACGCGCGAACGTTCAATCAGAGAAAAACTCCACGTTTCACCTGGTCGACGAGACCACCGATCCTGTTATGGTTGCCGCGGCGCGACGCGATCCCGTTTCTTAATAACGACCTCCGTGTACACGCTACCGTCAATCGACGAAACCGCACGTTTTACGCTCGCACACAACACCGTCACGCGGTACATGAAAAGACGCTTATGCCCAATCGAGCGACAAAGAGATCCTCGCCCGATGACACGGAATATTTTTCGTGCTCCCTCTGCC